>NW_028252833.1:0-1000 GCF_964263255.1 Lissotriton vulgaris | reverse complement strand
CTAGTGCTTTGACTCCAAATACAGTACTACATAGATGTAAACATTTCACTCAAATGGCACCTCCGCAAATATTGTTCCAAAGTGTCAGTGCATATCACAAAACAAGAGAAGCATTTCTTCATTGCAATGAAACTGTCCCTGAGCCATGTCTTTGAAAGCAAAACCACCTCTACGCACAAAATTATAGAAAGAAGGAGCTCAGAATTAGACCATTAAAACCAAAAAGAATTTTTCATCAAAAAAATCAATGATAAAAAAAATCTTAAAATGCAGTTCAGGAATAATCGAGGGTTAGAATACAGTTCATTAAATTCATGGTGTCAACTCAAACAGGTATATAGGTCTTCATCCACATTTAGGCCCTGTGGCTCCTTGCAATTAAATTCCAATATAAAGTAAGTCTCCAATCTCCTCAACTCACTTTTTCTATCTCCCCCTCTCTTCTTTTTTGGGACTTCTGCAATACAGGAGTATCACAGACCTTCGGGGTTACTTTGGTGATGGAGTTCAAAATGTCGGGCCACAGGGTAAGACCTATCCTGGTTGACTATTGCTCTTCTATGCTGCAATATATATATATGTATATATATATATATATTCCAGCTCTGAGGTACCCAACGTACAAAGGAGCACCCGGACCTCAGCTGCACACAAGGAGCCTTGAATGGTAAGCACGCCTCCAGCACAACGATATCCTTCGACTGTTCAAACTGCCCTGGATGCCTGACGCGTTTCGAAGTGTCCCCACTTCTCTTCAGAGGCTTTGGCAGTTATAAAGGAGCACTTGAGGCACCACACCCCTCCTTGCTTAGATGCACGCCCTAGATGGGACTTATGGGACTTGTATTGCCTCACGTCGCGCTAATGTTCAGTTGGTAACTTTTCAAGCCCACAGATTGACCACCCTGAAAGAACATGGGGCCATGCGGTCTTGACTACGGGCCGAGAACATGGGACAGCAGCGTATGGATTCTGCATGCATTCCACACAGGGAGACCCC
>NW_028252832.1:0-1000 GCF_964263255.1 Lissotriton vulgaris | reverse complement strand
AACAAAACAGATGATGGACCGAATGTGGATCAATGTCACACACTCACCCCAGTCCGAGGATCTGGGCCCAAATCCATCGTTTTTTTGCACTCCACACCACCCCGGGTTAGACAATGGCGATATGCAAATCAGCTCTGACCCTGTGCCCCATGGGAACAGTCCAGTCCGAACTACAAAAGCCATGTCCTTCCCAGAACGGAATCAAGCATCCGAGGACCGGACCGGTTTCGAGGTAACACCTCTCATCAGCCCGGCTAGCTTGACTCCAGTGGTGTGGAGTGCCTGGGACCCACGTCTGGGCATCCCCAGCGCACTTAGGGCAGAATATGCAAACAAAACAGGTGATGGACCGAATGTGGATCAATGTCACACACTCACCCCAGTCCGAAGATCTGGGCCCAAATCCATCGTTTTTTTGCACTCCACACCACCCCGGGTTAGACAATGGCGATATGCAAATCAGCTCTGACCCTGTGCCCCATGGGAACAGTCCAGTCCGAACTACAAAAGCCATGTCCTTCCCAGAACGGAATCAAGCATCCGAGGACCGGACCGGTTTCGAGGTAACATCTCTCATCAGCCCGGCTAGCTTGACTCCAGTGGTGTGGAGTGCCTGGGACCCACGTCTGGGCATCCCCAGCGCACTTAGGGCGGAATATGCAAACAAAACAGGTGATGGACCGAATGTGGATCAATGTCACACACTCACCCCAGTCCGAAGATCTGGGCCCAAATCCATCGTTTTTTTGCACTCCACACCACCCCGGGTTAGACAATGGCGATATGCAAATCAGCTCTGACCCCGTGCCCCATGGGAACAGTCCAGTCCGAACTACAAAAGCCATGTCCTTCCCAGAACGGAATCAAGCATCCGAGATCGTCGCAGCGCCTGTTGCTGCTGCCAGAGCCGTCGCATCCTTCATTTGCGGGATGTACCAGACCAGTACGGGAAGACTACCATCACTGTGAGTGTCGTCGCAGAGCCTGTCGTCGCTGGGTG
>NW_028252831.1:0-211908 GCF_964263255.1 Lissotriton vulgaris | reverse complement strand
CCAGCCACATTCGCGCAGTGTACAGAGTCCGTTATATGCTCCTGTGTACAGAAATACAAATGTTTCTCCTTTGAATATCAGGAAATAACATACTAGTCTTGCAGCCCCTTGGTTATGGTGCCCTTTGTTCTCCTAAAGTCATTTTATATCTTTGAGGTAGCTACTCTGAGTGGCATTTTAGGAACCTCTCACCACATCTTGGATGCAGCAGCGGCTGGCACAGGTAAGCGAGGTCGGGTGGGGTAGAACGCAGCAGGGGGGCGGGGTTGGCAGACGACGGAATATGTATAATTTATTTATTTAATTATACCTATTCCGTCGCATGTCGACCTTCCCTCCACCTCGTCTGCCCCACCGCCCCATTCCATTTACCTGTGCCTGCCGCCTCTGCTTGTAAGGATGGAATCATTTGAGATATACTACCTACTGAATCTACTTCAAATAAACAATCTTTAAATAAAAAGTGACATTTTGTAATTTCCATTAAGCAGCACACATAGAAGTGAAAAAATAGCATTTCAAAATTGTATACGTGCAGGAAGGTACACATTCCTGCACATAAACAATCTCCCCCTGCACGTAGGCACCCTTAGACTATGGTGCAAGGGTGCCTGCATTGGCGCTAGGCAGCTAAGTGTAGCGCTAGCGGAGGGGGAAATGCAGAGCTGCACTATATTCTTGTAAATATGGTGCAGCCTTGCGTTTCTGAAGTGGCGGAGTGAGGAGTTAAGCCATGACAGCTAACGCCTCACTCCACCACTTCTTTGTACATATGCCCCCTTGTTTCCTAATGCCAACTTTGTGCCTGAATCCAGCATTCGTAGCCACTTGGAGCATATGGGACAGTATTTGAGCTATAACTAAATAATGAAATGCATTCTACAGCTACATCTGATTAATGATCCACCTACCTTACTTTCATATAATCAGAAATCAGTTTGATAACTGCAATATATGTAGAGACTTCATTCATTTTGACAGCTGGCCTCTCTACCTGTGATGCCTGTATGAATATATGACCATCAAAAGATGACATTGAGCCTCTAAGAACAAAAATCGAGTTTTTTTTTATCCAACCCCGAACAATACCATTTTAGTTTTACCACAATTTCTATTGCATCCAATTACCCTGCATTCAGACATTGAAGTCCCTGAGGCAGGCATGTGAGCCTCAACTCTATTGATTGGGTGATCCATCTAGTCCAATGCTGATCTTAGTATTGTTATCATGAAACTGGTAACAAAAATCTAATTCTACATATTGTCAGCTTCTGATGCAGATGTATAACAAGCAGTGAAATGGCAAGATCCCACAATTCCAATAGTAAAGCTGTAAGAAAGATACTAGTTCAGTTTGGGCCACCCAAAGGTGATATGAACCAAGTCAATAGTGTCCATCTGCAGTCTATCACTGATGTAATTCTCTCGAGGGGAATTTGATGGACGTCTGTGTTAAACACCGAGGAGACTTTTAGCAGCACCATCATCTAAAAAAAATATCTCTGTGAAACACCAGGTGAATATTAGCAATTATATTTACCACCGCATTTTCTTTCTCAAGGACAGAAACCAAATTGCCTGTTTATAGCAAGTCATGGCATTTCAAATGTGCCTGAAGCTGGTTGGTGACCGCTGTCTGCTATGTTTATTTGCAACTATGTTTGATTTTTATTTAGTAGAGGATTGGTCATTGCTCTCATTTGCTGCACTAGATTACATTATTCACTTGGAAAATCATCACAATGACTTGAATTTTGTAGCCAATTGTGAATAGAAGATTAGATACCATCAACCATGTTATAGAACTAAGGGGCCTATTATGATGGTGGGCCGATTGCCACAGCCAAACTGGTGGTGGTGATCCACCCGCCAAAATACCCCGCCGGACGGCATTTTACCCCCGCCACATTAGCATGGTGGGGGGTCCCGTGGCGGACGGAAAGATCGTCCGCCTTTTTTCCCGCCATCTTGTGACTATTGCCTACCGGGCAGAAAAGGCCCATAATATGGTGGAGGTGCCTTGCAGGCACCGCCATCCATATTATGACGTGCAGTAAAATGCCTTTCCATGCCGGAGACTCCACCATGGAAAGGCATGCCGTTTTCATTTTTGGGGCCCGTTGTGGGCCCCTGGGGGATGGGGGGCTGCACTTGGGGTATACCCATGGTACCCCCCTACATTGGCATATACAAGATGGCAGGCCCGCGCGGTGCCTGTCACGTTGTGCATGCCAATGCACAACATGCATTTACAACATTGTGGCGGATGCTGCTCACAGCACCTCCTGCCACAATGTTGTATATGTAGGATGCAACCACCACAGAGGCGGTCGTATCCTAATTGCCGGTGTGGGACCGCTGCATCACTGGCGGCCAGTCTAGTCCGCCCGCCAACTTAATGGGCTCCTTAGTGTAGGATCAGTGGGTTTAAGGGTTTAAGGATAGGTCTAGCTGAGCAGTCACTTTGAATTTAGCACTAGTAATGGAGATATTAAGGTTGAAATGAAGGATGCTGAAAAGGCATGTGTTTTGTGAGAGTTATTAGGTGCCTCCCGCTCCTCCCTCCGAGTGCTGAGCACTTTTTAGATACACAACAGTTCATTCTTAAGCCTTCATATCTTTTTTTAGCAAAAGATACCAGGACCACATTATCAGCCTTTAATCCCACACACGTTGGGATTCTAAAGGTGCCCACTTCTTTTAGTTTGTTTTAGAAGCAAATTAGAAAATGGGCAAAATGAGGCAAAATGTTGTGTTTCTTTTAATAAACGTTTTGAAAGCGTCCTGACCACGTCTTTGTTGCAACCGGAGCGTTGACCGCCACGTTGCACCCCCACAGCCCTACTGAGCAAGACCTGAGAGCCGCTGCGGAGTGAATAGAACGCGGCCCAAGGCGGGGCAAGCGGGAGCTGCAGGCAGTGTGTGAGCCGTGCTGAAAACCGCCGAGAGCCGCTGGGGAGAACGCAGGCAGGCGGGCGGCGTATGATCCTCAGCTATCAACCACAGCATTAGCCATCAGTCATCTACCCATCGAGCCGTTGAGCCCACAGCAGCACTACTAAAACAGTCAAAAACTGCTGACGCTGTGAGAGTGAACAAGGCGAGGTGGAGAGGCATGGGGTGTGTGTTAAGGGTGAGCTGCTTGATGGACAAGCACATGATTTGTGAGAAAACCCAAAACCCGAAAACACTGCGCAGAGTTAAGCTGAGTTGTGGGTGATCCCCCCTGCTACAGTCTGCGGCAGAGGGCGAGGAGCCGCAGGGCAATTGATGGACCCAAACCCTGGGAGAGAGGCGGTGGCAGAGGGTAAGCACAGTGACTGCAGAGTGCTTCCTCCAGCTGGTCCCGCGGTTCTTTAGCAAGACTCTCAGCCGTTTTGCCTCTCCCACCTGCCACCCTACCTACATTGCCCCCTGCTTCTCCCACTTTTCCGCTATGGCGGGCGCTTCCGCGTGCCAAGCACAGCGGTTGGGTTGTTCTGGTGCCGTGCCCTTGAGCCAGGCAGGGTGCTGCACAGTAGTCTGTTTGGAGTGCGGGGTGTGCTCCTGGGACCCACGGGAGCTTCCTCACAGTGTGTCTCTATTGTAGAGAAGGGCAGATAGCCCGATAGTCCGCTAGACTGCAAAAACTTCCAAAACTGCCGCCTTGGAAGCTGCCCTCAAGTGAAAAAAGAAAAAAGTTTACAGTTGCTAACTCAACAAAAACAACAAAAGCTACACTCACTGTGAACTGGGGCGAGGACATCAAGTTGGAGGTTGGAGGTGGAGCCTTCCCGCTTTCCCCCAGTTTGCAGTGTAGTCACTGGCTTGAGCGGAGTGGAGCAGAACTGTGAAGCTGTGGAGCAGGATCGGACCTGGATAAGAGCTAAGCCTGTACGTGTGCCTGTATCAATGCCACTGCACTGGCACCTGTGCCCGCACCAGAGCCAGTCCCCCGCGACAGGAATTGCTCCGGGTTCTAAGCCCTGGGCTAGTAGCATAGAAGGGAGATATCTCAGGACTTTTCAATAAAGGTTGGTGAAGGCTAGTAAAGGGCTGAACTGTTAAAGTCAACTGCGAGCCAGAGTGCACTGAATTCTTCACCTCAATTCCTAGAAACAGTCCCATTCCTTAAAGCAGCCCAGTAAGCAGTAAGAGAACTTTAATTATTTGTAATGCCATTAGCTGTTTGCGCTCAAACATAAAAGCGAAAACAGCAGCAGGCTCAGAAAGTTGTTAAATGAGCCAGAGGAGTCCCCTTAAGCTCCAGAAAACCATTTTTCGCAGGAGAAACAGGGATCACCTTTCCCATCTGAAAATGGTGATGTCAATGTTTACAAAAGGAGTAAGGAGCTCCAAGCATGGGAAGGGGCTAAAGGAGGAAAAAAAGGAGGTCTTGGAAGATGAAGTGATGGGCATCCATGTAACAGCAGAGAATGGGGAGGACAGTTAGTTCACTAATTTGAAAGTTAAGGTATCTCTTTACCCTGCTGTAATTATTCAACAGAATAATATTGGTGGAAAATCTGTACAGCCTCCACGTGAAATTGATGCTTTGCAAATAGGAAGGGAGGGTAGTAATCTGGAAATGGAAACTGATCTGTTGGTGGGCAAAGTAGAAGGCCCCCGGAAAATAACGTGATAAGAAAAGGACTCACCCCATTATCTCCATTGGCAGGATTGGTATCCCTCTTTGATAATTCAAGAAGTATGAATAGATTTGAGCCTGGTTTCTTGCCTACCAAATTGAGTGAACTGTCATTAAAAGTGCACCAGCGGTCAGAACGTAGCTTTAGCTCTGGGCAGGTGAAATGGGAGGATTATACTCTACCGGACATTGCTAAGCAAATGGAATAGAATGAAGAACTAACGGCACAGCTGAAAAAGACTGGTGCCTTGGAGATGGATCCAGAACTGTCTCTGGTTCTAACAGCTTCTCCACCACATATGCCTACTCTGTACAGTAGTACACCTACTAGTTTATCCCAAGCTGCTGATTTATTAGAACTTTCTATTGAAAGGATATCAGGAATATCATTGGATAAGGGGTAGAGAACATTATGAATTCTATCGAGAATGCGCCGGGGGGGGGGGGGGGGGGCTGTGCTGATTTTTTTTGCATTAGAGAGAATCCTCTCCGCAATTTTATCTTTTTTAGAAAAAAGTACAATAATTACTGATCATATATTGGAAGTTCTCTCGCCCATGCTTGTAGGGGTTCAAGAACTTAATCAGATCAAGCAAGCTGTAAAGAATTAGGAAAAGGCCCCTGAAGTACCCAGCTATGTATGTCAAATATGTAATAGGATGCCAAAAAGTGGTAACAAATATGTGGATGGGTAAATGAAAGAAATGAATGTGGGAACTAAAAGTGTCTCATTTAGAGGTAGTCCAATTATAAGTTCACCCCCAGTTAAACTTCATGAGAGTGCACAGCTTACCAGCCGAGGGGAAAAATTGAAATTAAATTCAAAAGTATCCCCAGTACCTCACCCATTACGAGTTTACTCTTTTTAAAAAAAAAAAGTAATTCAAATAACCCAAGCCTACAGTTAACTGACGAATTAGCTAATACCTTAGAAAGTGCACCCTTAGGGGAGGTCCCAGTAATGAGTAAATGTAACTTTAGAAGTGGTCGTAGGGGGAAGAAGAAGATGAGGAATCGACGTTTCCCTAAACGAAAACAGAAAAAATTGCGGTTCCTTCCAGTAAGCGAGGAAGTAAATAGTACAAAATCTCCTCCTAGTAGAAAGGAGATAGGGACTTTGGGGCAATTAACATTGAATACGGGTCAAAAGACTGGGCAAGAGAATGATAATCAGTCGATCTGTTCGAATCTGGTGCTGATTGCCCCACTGTGTCAAGAGGGCCAGGATGAAAGTAGGATAAACTATGATACAAGCAGAGACCCTATATTAAGAAGTGTAATGGATAATTTAGATGAACCTGTAAGAGATCAATACGTAGCTTCAGGAGGTGCCACACTCCATCCCTGTGGGCAGGATATTTTCCCAGCGAGTTTCGAGTTCAGCCAGGGGACAGTTGGGATGGGGAACATAATTACAGTTCTTAACATTAAAGGGGTAAGTTAGAGGGAGATTCAGTCTTAGGGCAGCCTGGTATTAAACCAATAAGGAATACTGGACCAGGAGTTGGGCAAGTGAGTAGGACCTTAAGTTTTGTCTCCCTGTTTGAAATTGAACTAATGTTATTGAATAGAAGTGCCCTCCTACAGATATTAACCAAACTAGAGGATTTGGGGTTAATAACTAGTAAAGATATTGAGTCGGTCTATTTAGACTGGAGGAGCGCTCCCCCAAGCACTAGAGCTACATTTTCATCAGGGGTAGTGTCAGCACTGGTTATACCTAATGCAGACTGCTTTAGGAAAAGAGGTATAGATGTAATCCCTGGCGTACCCCTTTGCCGAGTTCCATCAGAAAGCTTTGGAACGATTCATCAGATGCAAGGGAATGGCTTCTCTAATAATAGGGGTGTAAATATCCCCATAAACTATAAAGATATAGAAATAACAGTAGGAAGACACCTGGGTGATAGAGAAATTAATATTTTAGCACCTGAAGTCCGATGGCCCTGTAGCAGGGTTTCCATTCTCCCACAGAACTGTGCACAGAGATCTAGAACCTGGGTGAGTTAGATTGACCCAAAACTCACCTTAGTATCAGAAATCCCCTTACCAAGCTATCTACAGTGTCTCATTGGTCATAACAACTTCCCAATGACTTAGACAATCCAGAACATGAACTTAGGGTACCTCAGGTATCGTGGAACACATGAACACTCTTTCGCTCTATAATCATTTCAAACAAAAACTGGGAGTCAAAGAACACACATGCAAGTTTGAAATATTTATTTTTCAATGCAAGGTTCTCAAACGCAGTATCTTATATAATACCAGCATACATATTATAAAAATCAGAGTTATCAGCATAGTCACTAATCCATAGTAAGCAAAAGGTGACAGCATATTATAATACGAATTCTATAGAAATCTGTATCACCTATATTTCGCGCATCCTATTTAGCATACTAAATTATATCTAAGAAGGTCTCATTTGGGTTTTTAGCAGGGCGGGCCCATACCTCTAATGGTCAGTAGGAGAAGATCACATCAACAGCTACCAGCTCTCTGCATGCGAAGCATCAAGTGTGTTGATTCATTCCCTGTAACTCTATCTTAAACCCGCGTAGAGCCCAATGTGGGCAGCAACATCATTTGTGTTATGTCTAATGTGGTGCGAGGATCAGGTCTCCAGCAACCTTGTGTTAGGTTATTCTTAGAGGGTGCAGTTCTCAGTGTGCAGACAGTTGTACCAAGTGTACCAAGCACAACTGATATCAGAGCAATAACATATTATTCTCAAATAAATCACATCTTTCGTCTAGGTTGAAAGCTACAATAACAATTAGGTGTCGTGTGCAAACTGAAGCCGAAGGAAAATATGTTGTTTAAACATTTAATAAACTCATGCTAACTTAACACAATATATAGAAACGCAGTAACCATATGACACCCCCCCAATGATCCGAGGACGGTCAAAAAGGAAAGAAAACAAGCCAATACTATAAGAAAGGCAAAACATGAAAGCAGAGTTCAACAATATTGAGCCACGCTAAATGTATGTAGATCTATATAAAAATCAATAATACAAAATATGTATGAATGCCTATAGTGGCCACACAAAATATAAAAATTCTTGAACTTTAGGCCAATTATAAAATCATAGGCCCAGAACATATAAAAGTCGAATGTTCGTAAAACAAAAGGCACCATTCAGAATTACTAAAAAGTCACGTGCCATAATAGTGAAAGTCACCAAAGCCACTCATGGGTGGATAGAATATGCAAAACAGAAAGCCACAGCTTCCAACATGAAATCACTGTCATAATCCGAAAACAGTTCAGCCATCCAATTAAGCAATGGGAAAGAACATACGTGCTCCTCCAGCACCGAATCCTCTAGCAACATCAGAGGACAACTCAGTGGGTTCTCGAGAACGCTATGTGCCAGAAAGTCATGCGCCGCTGCGGGTATGTCCCACTGACCCATTAGTCCATGCATCGCTGCCACGGCCATAACCCTTTCGCCAGAACAAACAAACTCGTGAGCAACTACGGGGCTCATCAGCTGATCAAAATCAACGTCAGGAGAAGTCGTCAAGCAGAGACACAAATCAATGGCCCAGTCGAAATCACAGCTCAGGCAATGAAACACAGGCTGGACACATGTGAAATAGGAAAATCGAAATGATAATCCAAAAGCCGTGCTTAAAGTCGCAAGCGGCAAGGTGCCATAGTAATCAAGCATCCTTTTACGAAACAGAATCAGGAGCTGTTGAACGGCTTCTTGCGCAGGATGGGCATCCATGTTTTATAAAGCAAAATATCACCAAAACGCCTGCAGCCAAAGCCAGCAAAATAGGGAATCCGCCAAACAAACTTGCGAATATAGAATGAAAGAACGCAGGGATAATACCAAATACTTTTTCAAACGTAGTCACGAGACCACTGCTAACCAATTAAAAAAATTGTGCGAGTCCAGACTTGGAGGAGGCATTAAAGATTTGATGAACCAGCTCGCAGAAATGAAACGGCAAGTCAGTATTTAAAAGTGCCTGCGCCTCTGTGCGTGTGTTAGCTATGTGAAGGACATAAGTTTCACGGGCCGAGCTCAGGGCCACTTCTTTTTGAGACAAAAGGGCTCTTATTCGGCTCAAACCGTTGAACTCCGCTCTCAAGGTTGGGATGCGTGGCCAGATGGAAACATCTGAATTCCCATGTGTGGGTGGATATAACACGTTCTTGCAACACACCACACGTTCTGATACAGTAACCACATAGGCGATACCGACCATTAACCCACAACACTCCTCGTTACTGAAAAGTAAATAACTACCGTTAGTCAATAAAGTGAATGCGGGAACTATTGCAGGAACCGGTGTGCCTTTTAAAACACAGGCTAAATTAGGCCAGTCCTGATTACAAGAACCATGCAACTGGATGTGTCTGCATATCAGTGAACGGTCAGACGACTGTGTGCATTCTTCACCATTCAGATTCACTTCCTTCCTTTCCTTCAGACATCTGTATGTGAATGGTAAAGACCATGTCTCATGTAGGAAAGCACTGCCTAGTGGTTCATATCACCCTATAGCAATATATCGCATACAATTTGTAAATTTATATAGAGCAAATGGTAAAGTAATAATACCATGGATAAGCCATGTAGCAGCAGCTGCCTCAGCCACAGAAAAGGGCTAAGATTCTAATTTTTCAATGTGTAACATAGAAAATGATGCATCTCGCATGGAAAGCATGTGCTGCTTGTCAGTCAAATTAAATGGGGCAAATAGTGATGAGACGTTCATGTAACTCCAAGGCACTCGACCATCTCTCAGAGTCTGTAGTGTCCATGCAAACTGCATAACAGAACGAAATTGATTTTGACCATGATATAATATGGACACTTCATCATGCATAATGTCAACAACAGAAGAGACAATATTGCTCAACGTGTAAATTCGGGAAGAAAGCATGTTAATACTGTTATCGACAACTGCAAGTACTTTTTCCAAATTTGCTTGGTCAATTGCCCTTAGGCGCTTAGCAGCCTCAATTTGAGAAACTTTCCAAATTTCATTGTAAACCGCATAAATCCACCGTTTAGATCTACCCTTAGCCGGGCCTTTTATAAAATCATTCAAATCCACGTTTTCAGTTAACTGAGACAGATGTAGTTTAACTGCAGCTAAAGTGGAATGTTGCAACCAATTCTGACACAGTTTCCCCACAGAATAAGTGGTGACAGTATAATCATTTTCAAAACGGGGATCAGGTCTGACTTCTGTGAACCCTTCAGCCAAACCTAGAAAACGACGTTGGCAAGAATCAGCACTCCTATGCCACATCAGCCAACCCTTGGAATCCAAACTGGATATATTAAAGGATGAATTGTGCAATAGAGCTTGAAACTCATGAATGGACAATTCAGTATAATTACCCCATCCTGAATATTCTTCCAAATCGGGGATAATTGGTGTGTTTAATTTTTTAGAAGCAGCCAATCCAAAGCATGTTGTTTGGAAAATGGACGAATTTAGAAACAACATGTGATTCGAGATGAGACATGCACGGTGCAAAGCCTCAGTGCCTTGTACCTGCCAATCTTTGGTACCCCAAACCGATTTAAGGTCAATTGTTCCTTTCCAAAACTCGTAGCCATCTACAGCTAATCTGTCTGGAAAGGACTTCGAATACAGCAATTTTGTATCGGTAAGTCTAACTTTGGACATGGACTTTTGTGTCATTTTGAAATAAAATGACTCAGGATTTGATTGATTAAAATCTGTAAAATAAGTGTATTTTTTCAGAAATGTATTGGAGCTGCCTCCCAATGGAGCAGGGCAATGTTCCCACTGTGTGTAATTTACAGCAACCCTCCTGGAATTTGTCTTATGTAAAAAATGATTACCATAATGTTGAAAACAAAACAAATCACCATAATTAATAGAATCTAAATACAGATCCCCAGCATCAAAGGCAGCATAGTATTTCAAATCAGAGAATAATGCTTCTACGGCCTGAATATCCCAATCATCAGAACGTATATTTTGTTTAATCACATCCCCCATGTTTACTCTAAGCACATTCGGAACATTAATCACTTCAGTGGGCCCATGTATTTGAAATCTAACCGCATCCCACACAATCCCATCAAGGACAGGCCAAGCAGTAATGTTGACTGTATTCAAGTTTCGTTTCAGTCTGTGTGCTGAATGTGAAGAGGAAAGAGGGGCCAATGTTCCATTAAGGTACCGAATTCCTGTTCTTTCTTTAACATAGTGACCATCGATCAGGCGGAAAAAATAAAACACAAAACCAATCGACATAAAAAGGTAAAATGAAAATAGAATCAAACAAATGTATGTCCAAGGGGGAATTAAAAAATGTTTTTTAAATAAGGTGGCATATTTTGCAATAGTTGAGGGTTTCTTCGAAAGTTCCGAAACAGAGTCAAAAGAGAATCTGGACTGATCGGCCAAACGAGTCTGCAAATCTGGCATAGATAAGTCAGCAGGATAGGTGTAGTTCAGCTCATCAATGTTAGTAACAGGAATAGTATTTAATAAAGGACTGGATATGGCAGGCATCTCGAGGGACACCTCCTGTTCTGCACCAGAAGTAATAGCCAGCACAGAATGCCTCACCATGGAAGGACAGGATACAGCCGGTGTCATGCTATAAAGAATCGGCCACCCTGTGTGTCTTGACATTGTCAATTGAGATAAATCTGTTTTCCTTACGACCTGGAAGTGGTGGTAAAATGACTGTTCATGTGCCCTTCACTCCAAGAACTCGAACCAGTGCACGATATGAGGGACCAAACTCTTTTTTGTTATCGATCTTCTCTCGAACCAGTTCTCCAACTTGGGGTAGCCAGCCAACTACCAGGATCTGCAACGCATCATCCGATGTGGAGGGCAAATGTTCCTTAGTTAGACTGTCTCTGGTCTTTTGTAGATCCTGTAAAACATTGCAATGTTCATCTATGTCAAAGGCCGCGGCCTGGGCCTTGCAGTCTACACCGTCGAGGTCAGGTACATACATCTTGATACCAAAGAGCATTTCGTACGGGGTCCGCCCACCCAGAGACCTTCTAGGGAGATTATTAAGCGCATGCTGCACGCCATTGAGGTGGGCTAACCAGTTTCTGCCAGTGCCTATAACTCGAGCTGTCAAAGATTGCTTTAAGTCACGGTTCATTCGTTCCACTACACTATTACCCTCGGGTCTGTACGGACTCGAAAACTTGACTTGGACCCCCAACGAAACCATAGCATCCTTATACGCCTTAGAGGCGAAAATCGGACCCTGATCCGAATGGAAGGTACCACAGGCAAAAATCCCTATAAAGACTCGCAAATCCTTGATGACAGTCCGTGAATCAGCGCTCCGATGTGGCCATACCCACACAAAGCGTGTGCATGAATCAACTGCTACCAAGATGTACTTGTATGCAGTATCAGAAGAAAATGGACCGCAGTGATCCAAATAAACGCAACCAAGCGGTTTATTAGAGATATACAACTGTGTCTGAGGCGGACGCGCAGCAGTTGAAGGTTTAATCTGCTGGCAAATGTCACATTGAAGGACATAATCGCGCGTCTGTTTGTACAGTCCCCGCCACCAGAACCTTTGTTGTAGCTGAGTTACAGTGGCTGAGACGCCCGCATGCGCAGACGCCACACCTTCATGAGCCGCTGTAATCAAAGCAGCCCTGCGACCCGAGTTGGGAACTAGACGTTCACCAACATCAGGAATTTGCACATAAGGAACCTTATCGGGACTTAAGTGGTATGTGTACTTCGAAGGGAACCCCGTAGTACATTTACCTCCCTTCTCGGTGGTAGCAACAGCTGCCAATATGTCATCATCTATCCTGCTTTTGGACCTCGTGACTGCTGCAACTAAGTATTTTGATACCGCTGACTTCGCTGCTTCATCAGCAAGCGAATTACCAACAGCGTGGACCCCTACGCGCTGATGGCCAAGAGTATGAATCACAAACACGAGTGGCAATTTCTCTTTAAGTTCCGCCTCTCGGACCCAGATCATTTTATGTTTTATTGTGCTACCTTTGGAATCACGAAATTCATTCTGAATCCAAAAGAACAAGTTTTCATTGTAAGACTGGACACAGTAGTAAGAGTCACTTACGATTAAAGTCGTCACACTAGGATCTGCGTACTCCAAGGCAAGCATCAGAGCACGAAGCTCTGTTAATTGTGCGGTGCAGTCCCCAAGCGTCTGCGTGTGCACGACACTGGACTTGAACTCATCGTACACCATGGCACCGACCACAATGGCGCATGCGGAAACGTAGGCATGTTTAGAGCCATGCGCAACCTGTGCCGAACCATCAGTGTAAATGATGCAATGGAAATCATCCAACGGCTGCATTGCTAAAGGAGCAGGATGAACAAATTCATACTGTAAATACTCCTGCGACCGTAAAGTGGCGTCAAAAATAAACGGGACATCCTGGGATGTCAAGGATGCAGCCCACTGAATCCACCTAGGGTGCAAAGCTTTGGAATTTGGTACACTGGCTTTCGTAACTGCCTCCAAGGCAGGACACGGGGTAACAACCAACATGCCTTTTCCTTGTGACAGGGCACGTTCTTTAAGAATTGCCATCTGCACAGCCGTTAAAACTTTCTCCACAGTGGAAAAACGCAGTTCAGCCGAAGTGTACAAGTGTGACTTGTAAGCAATAGGTACTGTATCCCCTTCATTAAAAGTCAGGTACGTGAAACTCACCGCCCCAGGGATAATTCTTATCACCAGGTTGGTCTGGTTATCACAAGTCTGTAAGTATTCAGAAGCGAGCAAAGCAGCCTGAAAAGACTGCAGAATGGCTGAATGCTCAGGCAGCCAGCATGATTTGGAAAAAGATGGTTGTATCAAAGCATACAAAGGCTTGATACGCTGGGCATATTCCGGAATGTAAGTCCTCCTGAAATTCAAAAAGCCCAGTAAAGATTGTAATTTTTTCAGTGTTGTCGGAGAGTGCAACTGTGCGCATTTCTCCAGGAAGTAAGGTACCAACCCCTTTCCCTCGTTGTTAAGCTCGTAGCCGAGAAACAACACTGTGTACTCTGCAATGTGCGACTTTGCATAGTTAAACTTGTAAGCTATGTCTGCAAAGTTACAAATTATGCTATAAACTTGACACAGATGCTCCCAAAGATCGTCGTCTGTGAGATAAATGTCATCCACATACGAACAAGCAACTGGGTCGAATCCCTCCAAAAGAGAGACTATGTGGGTGGAGAATACTCCAGGACTATTCTTATAGCCCATCGGGAGACGCCGAAACATTTTTTGCACACCGCCGCATGTAAAGCTGGTCCATTGGGAACTTAGACCATCTAATCTATGGGCATAAAAACCATTGGAAATGTCAAGCGTGGTTTTGAACCGTTTACGCTCAAGACTATTCACTAAAGCAGAGCCATGAGTATTCTGTACTGCGCAGTTACGGCAATGCGAGTTTAAATGCCTATAATCCAAAACCAAATGATATGAGCCGTCCGGCTTGTTTACAGTAAAAAGGGGGTTATTCATCGGTGACACACACGTTTCAATTACACCTTGATATTCCAATCGTTCAAGGATAGCCGCCTCTGAAGCTTTGGCTTCACGCCGTATGGGATATTGAGGTTGAGGCTGCGGCTGAGACCGTAAAGGAATCTCGTGGCTTGGAGACAATTTATCCCAGCCACACCGATTGCGGTACACAGCCAGCGCAAGGGCCAGAGCCCACTCTTCTGCAAAATGCAGCGCCTCCACTCTCGATACAGTGTGCGCGAAACTGGGGAGGATTACCTCCTCCCCTCGCGGAGCTGCGAGAACAAAAGGCGGGGGCCAGTCAGCCTCCGAAAGCAAAATGTCATACAAGGACGAAAGATTTTCCCAAAATACCCCTTTTACAGTTCGCTGCATGTCACCTTCGATTAACAGGACAATTTCAAAAAGACGTTCAGGGGGAGCAACATGCGTATCAGCAGTTTCAATTACAACATAAGTGTCAGTCGCTGTCACCTTCAACAGTGGACAGAGGGCCTCTCTCACCATGGTAATCTCCGGCAAGGTCAGAGCCCACGTCAGATTCCGAAGCCGCGTTCTCACTATCTGGGGCATGTCGATGCGCTGTCAGATCGGCGACTTTCTTCGTGGCAAACTGAGGTCTCTTGGGCGTAGCGCCTTCCTGCTGATCTCCACCGTTACGCGGGCGGGGCTGACCACGTCCTTGCTGGCCACCCCGGCCCCTGCTGCCCCCTCCACCACCGGTTGACGGAGCCGATGAGTCCTGAAAGGAACGAGGAGAGCGTTGGTCAGAAGCCTGAAACCTTTCAGGTGATTTAATCATCGCGCAATCGCGCAAATCATAAACTCGATCCGACTGCGCAGGCAACCGAGACGCAGGAGTAGAAACCTGTGTTTGTTGTTGTTGTTGCTCACCCTGATTCTGCTTTTTAGGCCAATTCTGTTTCTTGGACTTAGGTTGACCACTAGTTTCCGAAGACTGACCCTGGGGCTGCTTTTTCTCTTTATCAGAAAAAGTCTGAAGACCCTTTGCATTGTGGCCAACCGTTTTATAAGCCGCCACAATTATCCTTGCTAACTGACGGGGTTTCTCGGCCTCAGGAATTAACGCCAAAGCGTTAGCCACCTGAAAGTTCACTGCATCCCCCTTGACATTCGCAAGGATCAGATCGCAAACTATATCAAAGGTGCCACACAGGCGCATACCCAACTCAACCGCCGACTCCGGTCCGTGATCATCTTGAACACGTTTAAGGACCGCAGACAGGTTGGTCACAGACGGGGTGCCATAGCACCTCGAATAGACCGCGGCAAAAGTCTTACCCCAGGTCTCACAGTCAACAAGTTCAGGTGCCAAATCTTTCGGTAAACTAAGTGTAAGAATCCAGTGTTTTTCACCAGGATTCGTATTAGGAAACACAGCCTCCAGCTGGTGGAATTTCTCGGCAAGCCAGAAAGGAAAATCATCCTTACCCTGGGGCTTTTTGCCCATTATGGAATTCACCATGACAGGACTGATTTACAAACCAGCCTGTTCTGCTCGAAGCTGCGCACCCCTAGGGGCCGCGTCCTGAACATTATGGCTTGTGTAATGAACAAGCGCTCTAATCACTGACACTGCAACTTCATGAAGTCGCCGCAGATCAGCCACGTTACAAGTGGCGCGATTAGGGTGAGGAGTGAATCCAGCCAAAGCGGGCCAATTAGTGCCCGGAATGGACAAAGGACCTAACCTCGGAGCGGTTAAAGCGTGTGGTAGGGCGCCACCAAACCAAACTCCATGCTGCCAAGCATCAATAGGAACCTCCAGTGCCCTGTACGGAGCATACGCAGCCGGTACAGCTGAAGCAGTGTATGAATGCAACACTCCAGAATTAGCGTCCACCGCCGGAAATGTCACCCACAAATAAAATAGTTCGTACGGGTAAGCATGTTCCGCACTCACCACCAGAACCACAGCCAAGCCTTCCACAGGCACATTAAAAGCCCGCAAGTGGTCATGCACCGCAATGCGACTATGCTGCGGGATGTCCACGGCTTGTGCCATGTCAGCACAGAAACACGAAAAAACAAAGAATACTTTGTAGCACAACTGGGTAGTAATTCAAAGAAACCGTTTTAGATGAATTCAAGCTTGAAAAGGACCTATGTCAAAAATAGGTAGGTTGTCCGACACCACCATTTTCCGGAAACGGGAATGAAGGGGTTAAGGTTTGAATGTTATACTACTCGAGAGTCATGATATAAGGCCAACAACGTATGGGCGCCATGTAGCAGGGTTTCGGTTCTCCCACAGAACTGTGCGAAGAGATCTAGAACCTGGGTGAGTTAGGGTGACCCAAAACTCACCTTAGTATCAGAAATCCCCTTACCAAGCTAGCTACAGTGTCTCATTGGTCATAACAACTTCCCAATGACTTAGACAATCCAGAACATGAACTTAGGGTACCTCAGGTATCGTGGAACACATGAACACTCTTTCGCTCTATAATCATTTCAAACACGTGCAAGTTTGAAATATTTATTTTTCAATGCAAGGTTCTCAAATGCAGTATCTTATATAATACCAGCATACATATTATAAAAATCAGAGTTATCAGCATAGTCACTAATCCATAGTAAGCAAAAGGTGACAGCATATTATAATACGAATTCTATAGAAATCTGTATCACCTATATTTCGCGCACCCTATTTAGCATACTAGATTATATCTAAGAAGGTCTCATTTGGGTTTTTAGCAGGGCGGGCCCATACCTCTAATGGTCAGTAGGAGAAGATCACATCAACAGCTACCAGCTCTCTGCATGCGAAGCATCAAGTGCGTTGATTCATTCCCTGTAACTCTATCTTAAACCCGCGTAGAGCCCAATGTTGGCAGCAACATTATTTGTGTTATGTCTAATGTGGTGCGAGGATCAGGTCTCCAGCAACCTTGTGTTAGGTTATTCTTAGAGGGTGCAGTTCTCAGTGTGCAGACAGTTGTACCAAGTGTACCAAGCACAACTGATATCAGAGCAATAACATATTATTCTCAAATAAATCACATCTTTCGTCTAGGTTGAAAGCTACAATAACAATTAGGTGTCGTGTGCAAACTGAAGCCGAAGGAAAATATGTTGTTTAAACATTTAATAAACTCATGCTAACTTAACACAATATATAGAAATGCAGTAACCATATGACAGCCCCCTAGTGCTAACGGGGAGGATGAGGTAGCAAAGTGGAGTTGGGTCGCAGGTACACTGAATGGGTCAAAAACATCTACCACAAAGCCCATAGTGCGGGGGTAGCCTATTGGTAAACATCATATCCTGCAATGTGGCGGGGGTAGGAAAATCGAGTTATAAGCTCAAAACATTAGGAGAATTAGACCCCAGGATAATCTGCCTCTAGGGAACGTGGTTGGGGGAAGAGTTTCAGTTTGAGAATTTCTATGTGTACTGCAGTACAGCACAAAATTCTGTAAATGGGCACTCAAGTGGAGGTTTAGCTATTTTACGCAGCTGTGACATAGTATGGGATCCTGTGATATAAGCATCCATCAAAATGCTGTATTGGAGCAAAGCTGAGGATAGGCGAAGATAACTTGGGGCAAGCAATTTTACTTTTACTAGTAAATGTGTATATCCCCCCCGGGAAACGTCAAATGCAGTGGTCGACTCTATCTGCACTTTTGTGCAAAGGTTAGGTAACAATGAAGAATGCTCACGTATAATGATGGTTGTGGTTCCGTGGTTCGTGAACTGGGTTCGATGGTTCCGAACCGGTTCACTAAAGATTGTCGGAAATGGATGATTTTGGTATCAGCAGACCGCAAATGGCCAGTGTAGCGTGTCTGAGTGTTTTCGTATGAATCGATATAGGAGAACACTCCCTATTCAAGGATATAGTTTGAACCTTCGGGTTCCATTTTGTATATGGCAGCCATTTTGTGTGGTTGCCCTAACATAGGCCTGATGACTGTGGCCGAACGAGTCCTTGAGACACGTACACCTTAGCTGACTTCTGGGTGACCTGGCCGAACTGACTCCTTGCCCGAGGCTGACCCCGCTGAGCCAGTTCCTTGTTCAGCAGGTGGTCCGATAAAGATCAAAGAGCAGGACGTGCCTGAGTTTATGGTACACCGCTCCCACCTTTCTATCTCCTTTCCAATCTGTTTCTGCCTTTCCTTTACGACATAATCATTGATTTGGGTTGAAGGCTTTATGATGGGTTTGTCCGGCCTGATCGAACAGGAAACTTGGGAATGTGCATGGTCATTTCTAGTGGGCTGGACAATGGAAAATGGGATTGTCTGGGATCGTCATCATACGCTACTTTTGAAATGTTACATTGTCATTGGTCAGATTGTATGCACCAAATGTAAATTTGAAATGTTGCCTTAGGCTTGATTTTTGGCATAAAAGACCATGCTCCGCTTATTGAATTTGTGCAGTCTCTGACGAACCACCCGCGTGTTCTTCGTAGATCTCTGTTCCTGGTTGCAGCCAATAAACTTTGGTCTTTGACATCATCAAGAAGTATCCCGTGTCTCTGTTTGCCAAGACAGGGGAACTCGAAGGTTTCAGGCGTTCTCCCTGACGCCGCTGGGTTCTAAAAACCCGGTCCTTTAGTTGGCGCCCAATGTAGGGCGACTTCAGCGGTACCGGTCCAAGCCAGAGGTTTGTGAGAAGCTTCGTGTGAAAATTCTGGAGGAAGGCCAGCCACTTCATCGACCCCTGTATGTCGTCGTGGTCCGAAAGTCTTTGCTGCGAGGTTTCCCGCTTTCCGACTGCTACGAAGGACTGCTGCCCTGACTGTCGCCCTGTTTTGGAGCCTTAGACGTTTGTAGAGCGAGACGATTGACGGGTCTTCTGGTGACGCCATCGACATTTCAGTTAAGTAAAAGCGGAGCGTCTCCTAGTCCTTAGTTTGTTTTGTATCCTTTAGTGGATAGCTTTGATTTGGTACCTGCAGGCCCCAAAGCCAAGGGATTCATGTATTCACGAGACTATCGTTTCTAGACTTCCCTTGTTGTTTGAAGCTGAACTAGTGAGCAAGATGCCTGGTTTTAGCAGTTTTAGAAACTTGTTTAGTTGTGGTATATCGAGGGATTCCCGGTTAGAGGATTCGTGTCCGGTTCCTCCGATCGGAACTCCTACATACGAGTTGTATGGGAAACATGGTGTGGGCCCTATTAGCTATAATGAGATCTGGATAAAATATACGAAGAGTGACGGTGTCCTACAGTGGCCCCGTTACGGTAGTTTTGAAACTGAAATACTAGATAACCTTGAGGTGAAATTGTTCAAGAAGAAAGCCTGGCCGGCGATGTTTGACTCTTTCCGCATATGGCGCAAAGAAGCCAAACAGAAAGAAATAAAATTAGCAAAAAAGAATAAGCGAGAACGAGGTATGTCAATGGTGCAAGCTGCCATTGCGTATAGAGATAATGAGGAAGAACAAGAAAGTGAACAGATGCTTAGAGGGAGGAAGTTAGCGGTAGATAGATGCTACCCAGTCTTGCCGCCTAAAGAGCAGAAAGACGAGAAAGATCTTGCGAAAGATCCTTTAATGTCGCATCTGTTAAATTCACCGCCGCCTTATGCGCAGAATGCTACGGCACCACCGCCACCAGTGGTGGCTGTGCAATTGCCGGTTGCTTTGCCTCCTGTAATTCCTCTACAGCCAGCTCTTCCGTTGGCCACTGTTCTTTTGGGGCCGCCAACTTTGCCCTTTTCTACAACTGCTACTTCTATACCTGTCCCTACCACCTCTTCAGTTCCGACTTTGGATTCTTCTACTACTGTTTCGTCTTCCCTTATTGTTCCGACTACTCCTTCTCCCAGGCAGTGGATGACGGCTGCCTTTTCTGTTTTTTTGACTCCTTGGTTCGGACAATTGGGTATGTCTCCAGTGAGTGAGCGTAGACAGTCGCGTAGTCAGTTGCCTGATACGGATGAACAAGTGGTTTTGGATCACATGGCACGTAGATGGGTTACGTACATGTCCCAGTACGATCTTGAGGGTATCATGGATGTTTTTCGACAATGGGAAGCACCTAAGCAACAATATGTTTTTGAGATCATGTGTGCGTTCCTCCATGACCAATGGATGGACGAGGTGGGTAAACCTCCTGAAGAGTTGTTTCGATTGCGTTCTGAGTTTGCGAAGGGAACGATTGTGAGTCTCCTCGACATCGAGAGAGCGGTGTCGTTGTTATTGTCATATCAAAATAATGCTTCTTCTGAACGGCTGTTTGAGCCCGAGTCGTCAGTTGGGAGAAAAGCGCGTCAGTATCCGATGCGAGAGGTTCCTCCGGTTTGGAGACCTGCTGATGCAACTGCTCAGCCACCTGTTGTTGCGCACTTTCAGAGAGTGTGGGTACACGTTCCATGGAAGCGTGCTGAAGTTTTAGCGCTTAACCAGACTTTGCCTGATCCGCGGAAAAATCCTGCAGGATATTATAAAGAGCTTACGCAAACTGTGAGTTTGTGCGTCATGAATTTGGTGGACATAGATATGTTGTTTGGGAATGTTGTTCCACAGCCCATCTGGAATGTCATTAGACATACGGATCATGATAATGAATTTGGTGATTCGTGGGTGAATCTTGTTGCTGCAAACGATAGACAGGTTGGAGGTGCTAAGACTGAAAATATTATTACAGAACTTTCTGGTAGGATTATTAATTTCATGAAGACTTTGATGCCCGAAGTACATGTTAATTGGGATAAGTTGTCTGCATGTAAGCAGAAGAAAGATGAGACTGTCAGATTTTTTCACACGTTTTGAAGAAACTTTTGTCGATCATAGTGGGCAGGATATGGCTACGGAGGGTGGCTAGAGATTGTTCGTCGATAAGTTTGTACACAATCTTCTTCCCGAGTTATGCACTAAGTTGAAGGATTCTGAGAGTGCTTGGCCCGTTTCTACATCAGCGCAGATTTTAGATACGGCTCAATATTATGAGAATAGACGCAAGGATGAGTTAGAGAAAGCGGATAAGAAGACTAAGGAATCGAAGACGAAAGTTCTTCCACAACAAGCTTATCCACCCCGTGTTAATAATCAGCGTGATTACCTGCAGCCTCAACAGTATTCAAGAAACTCGCAAAGAGACAAGCCTTCTCAACATCGTTTTCCGTATGGCCCCAATCAGTGTGCATATTGTAAAGAAGAGGGTCATTATAAGAATAGTTGTCCGGTCTTGCTACAACGAGGGAATAGTGCTCCTGGTGTACGAGGTAGAGGTGCTCAGCAAGCGCCTAGAGGTAGGGGTCGCGGACAGAATGTGCGTCCTTAGCCTCCGCAGACTTCGATGAATAGTTTTGATCAGCAGCAGAATTCGTCTGGTAGGACAGCACAGTACTATATGGACGATTGCTACGTTGAAGGTGACGAGGCACATGGTAATGTCTGCTAGGACAGCCATGGACAAAGAGAGGGAGTTGTTTCAGTTCCAGTAGATCAGAGTGGACCTTATGTTGAAGTGATTGCATCAGGTGTGTCAGAGCCATTTCTGCTAGACACTGGTGCTACGAAGAGTTCTATTATGCATTCTAAACTCCCTGGCGCACCTTTGTCTGGCTTTAATAATGTTTCTGTAGGTTTCCCTGGCGCCCCCGTTACGAATCCGATTTCTGCCCCATTGCCCCATTCTGTTGGTCCTCGTAGGTTTGAAGCACCCCTTCTTTTGACTACAGGTTGTAATGAGAATTTGATGGGATTGGACTTGTTGAAGAGATTATATGCGACTTTGTATTGTTCTCCGGCAGGAGTACATCTTACTTTGGGTGAGAGTGTGACCTCTCCGATGTATATATCGAAAGATTGTCTTTCATCGGAATTGTCTTTGTTACCAGATTCATTGTGGGCTACGGGTCCAAATGATGTGGGCCTGTTGGATATTCCCCCGTATGTTGTGACACTGAAGGTGAATGCTAAGTTACCACGCATTCCGCAGTATCGTATATCAAGTGATGGTGAGCGTGCACTTTTAGCGATCATTTATGATCTGATCGACAAGGGTGTTATTGAAGAGACGCGAGGTAATGTGTGCAACAGTCCTGTTTTGCCTGTTCTAAAGAGAACTGAATCTTCACTGCCTCCTGTATATAGATTTGTCATCGATCTTCGTGAAGTTAACAAGATTGTGGTTCCACAATTTCTGTTGTGCCTGACATTACTGCATTATTGACTTTGATTCCGGCTTCTGCCACCTGGTTTTCGGTGATTGACTTGAAGAATGCTTTCTTCAGCATCCCGATTGCCATGGAGAGTAGGGATATCTTTGGATTTTCTTTAGGAGGACGCAGTTTCCGCTTTAAGCTCGCCCCTCAAGGCTATTGCGAGAGTCCATCGATTTACAGTCAAGCTTTAAAGTCACAACTTGATCTGTTGATTTTACCTGAAGGTGCAGCTCTTATTCAATATGTTGATGATTTGTTAGTTGCCGCCGATACTGAGGAGATTTGTAAGGATGCCACTTTGTCATTATTATGTCATTTATCTGATTGTCATCATAAAGTTTCTCTCTCGAAACTTCAATTCTGTCGACAAGAAGTCACCTACCTAGCTCACCTCTTATCGAAGGAGGGAAGGAAACTGACCCCAGAAAGAATTCAGGCTATCGTGAAAATGAGTGTTCCTACGACACAGAGAGAAGTACGTGCGTTTTTGAGTATCACGTCGTACTGTAGGCAGTGGATCCCCAATTTTTCCCTGTTAGCGAAGTCTTTGATAGCTCTTACTGTTAAGGATACCCCAGATCCTTTTCCTTGGACTGATGAATGTCAGAAGAGCTTTTCTGAATTACGCAATGCGTTGTGTTCGGCTCCTGTGTTGGGTACTCCCGACTACAGTAAGCCTTTCACATTGTATGTCCACAAGAGAGAGGGATGTGCATTGTCAGTTTTGACTCAGCAGTTTAGCAATAAGTAACGCCCATGTGCGTACTTTTCGTCGACTTTGGATCCTGTAGCTAGAGCGTTGCAAAGTTGCTTGAGAGCCACAGCGGCAGCGGCTGTGTCAGTTCGACAATCTGCTGATTTGGTTATGACAACACGTTAGTGGTTATGGTTCCACATGCAGTGGATACTTTGTTGAATCGTACCAAGACACAGCACTTAACTAGTGCTCGGTTGACAGGGTATGAGCTTACACTGTTAGCGAGTCATGTGCACATCAAAAGGTGTAATACCTTAAATCCAGCTACATTGTTGCCGATTTCGCTTGAGACAGATGATGATAGTGAAGAACAGCATGATTGTTTTCTAAGAACAGAAGAAGAGACGAAAGGGAGAGTGGATCTCCGGGATACTCCTCTTCCTGACTGTGATGATGCTTTGTGAGTTGATGGTTCATGCTTTAAGTTGCCGAATGGTGATACGACTGCAGCATATGCTGTGACAACTTTGCATACGGTTGTTGAAGCTGCACGTATCCCACATAACTCGGCACAGGCAGCGGAATTAATCACACTTACGAGAGCATGTGTGTTGGCGAAAGGAAAACGTGTGAATGTGTACACGGATAGTCAGTATGCGTTTGTTGTGGCTCATAGCTTTGGACGTTTGTGGCGTGAACGTGGATTTTTGACATCGCATGGGACGAAGATCCAGCATGGGCAACTGGTGAATGAACTTCTTGAATCTCTTACGTTACCATTGCAAGTAGCGATTGTGAAATGCAGTGCCCATAAAAAGGTTACGGATGATGTTGGTCATGGTAATGCGTTTGCAGATGAAGTTGCGAAAGAAACTGCTAGGAATGTGATGAGTCGAATGTATGTTGCGGGTCCAGCGAGATGGGTTCCAGAGAAGAGTATGTGTGAAGATACCATTGAGAGCGTGAAATCGATTCAAGGTGAGGCCACAGAGAAAGAGTTGGATGAATGGAGAGAAAGTAAGGGTAGATTGGATTTGAATGGTTGTTGGACTGATTTGTCAGAGCATCAGAGATGGTTGTTGCCTAACGCGTATGTACTTCCAGTCGTTACAATGGCTCATGGAATGGCACATTTTAGTGTGAAAGGGATTTGCAAACTGTTGGCCCATGTTTGGCAGAATGTGGGAATCCCCAGATGTGCAGAGAATTTGGTTAAGAATTGTATGGTGTGTTTGATGCACAATCCTGGTAAGGGAACTCCAACACCAGCTGATCATTTTGCTCCTCCTACGTATCCGTTCGAGGCTTTGCAGCTAAATTTCATCCATATGGAGAGATGCAACAACTTGAAATATGTGTTAGTGGTTGTTTGCTCCTTTTCTAGATGGGTAGAAGCTTACCCCCTTAAGGACAATACTGCTTTGTCCACAGCGAAGGCCTTGATAAAAGAATTCTTCCTGAGGTTCGGAATGCCAAGAATTATCTGGAGTGATAATGGGAGTGAATTTGTGGGTCAGGTTATGAAGAGAGTGTGTGAGGGTCTCGGGATTAGGCAGAAATTCCACGCTGCAAATCACCCCCAATCAGCTGGTTTAGTTGAATGCTATAATGGCACTCTTAAGTTAAAATTGGCCAAAATTCAAGCGAGCACTGGTTTGCAATGGCCAGATGCCTTGCCATTAGCACTTCTGTCTACAAGGATGACTGTACATTCACGAATGGGTTTGTGTCCGTATGAGGTTGTGTTCGGTTGCCCGGCAAATATTTGGGGCGTATCAAGACCAACGAGGTTTATTGACCTCGAGTATCCTGTGTTGCTTGACTATTTGCTTGAACTGACAACTAAAATGAGTGTTTTACGTCAACAGGTGCATGATAAGCATGGGCGGAAAATCCGTTTCGCTCGCGGATTTTGCGGATTTTCGGGAAATTCGCAATCCGCGAGATTCGCGAATCTCCCGCAAAATCCGCAAATCCGCGAGCAGCGGATTTTGCTCGCACTGCTCGCACTGTTCGCGTGAGTTCGCGGCTTCCCAGTACAACTTCGCACCCCGCGAATAAGTGCTAAATTGCAGAAATACGATCTTAGCAAAACTGAAACTACTTACCAGGTTCAAAAGTTCAGGCTCATCATTAGTAGCCATTTCCTGTAGTGCTTCCTGAGGGGCCCCTCCAGAGTTCAGTTGCCAGTTGCAACTATTATGTGACCCTGCTCTGAACCTCAGAATAGTTACACATATGCCACAAAGGTCCTGAATTACAGCTAAGGGAGACAAGCAGGAGCCAGGCTGGAAGTTAAAATCCATTAATCAGCCCCTAATTCATTATTGTCAGTTGGGGCAGGGCAGGTGTTGTAACTAATTTTGCAACAATGAAAGCACTTAGCAAGTGCAAAAGATCACTAATCAGGGCGCACTAAGGAAGCAGGTGCCAGCTAAAAAATATTCTGTGACACATTAATCAGCCCCAAATTAATTCAGGTCACTTGAGGCAGGGAAGGTGTGCTTTGCTTTGCCGAAAATAATGTACACTGGACAACCAGAGGGTGTGGTGATGAAACAGAGGGTGGCATGGGTGGGCCAGAGGGTGGCATGAGTAGTCAGAGAGTGGCAGTGGTGACAGAGAGTGGCAGTGATGAAGAAGAGTGTCCCAAACAGGCTGGACACGTAGAAACAACAAGTTCGCAAAACTTGCGACCCGACAGGTAAGTTCGCAAATTGCGAAATTGTAAAAACCCTCGCGAACTGGCAGAAACACGGACGAACACAAAAAAAAAAAAATCCGCAAATTCGCGGGAATTCGCGGATTTTGCGGATTGCGAGTTCGCAAATCCGCAAAATTCGCGAACGCAAGATTCGCAAAATTCGCCCATGCTTAGTGCATGACAGCCTTCCACGAGCTGCAGAGGATCCAGGTCATTCTATTGAACCTGGATCGTGGATTTTTGTACGTAACTTTCAGCGGACCAAAAGAGCACCTCTGCCCTTGCCATACGATAAGTGGGTCCAGGAGGGACTTGAAGACTCTGAAACAGAAGTTGTCCCACGGTTTATACCATTCAGCGATGCTCAACTGATTGGAACAAACTCAGAGAAAGAGAGCGATAGAATTTTGCAAGCATCAGTACCTCCTGCAGATCGATTGGACACTACAGAGCCTCACCTTTTGTTCGTTGATCAAGAATTAGCTGGAAAGAATCGCTATAATCTGAGACCGAGAGTTACGGACAAATAAATAAAGACTAATAAAATTTGATGATTTTTTTGTTTGCAGGTTAACTCTCCACCAAGGATCTACAAATTTTTGTTTTTCTTGAACTGCCATCCGGTTCTCGCTGCTAGGGTCGCGGTTGCAGCCAGTCTTGGGAGTGCAAGCCTGAGACACTAGGTCGAAGGTTCTGTTGGCCCAAGGCAGTCTTCCTGGGTTAGCAGAGGCATTTATTTATTTATTTATTTAATGCCATTTGTAGAGCGCGTACAATTACCCTTAGGCGTCTCGGCGCTGAATGTGCATTGATGTCTCACCCTGATCAGGAAGTGCGGGGCTGGAACTTACTGATTGAATAACCATGTTTTCAGTTTTTTTCTGAACTGAAGAAGTGTGGAGCTTGTTTTTATTATTATTATTATTATTGGGACATTTGTAGAGCGCTGCGATTACGCACACCGGCGTGTCCACGCGCTTATATGGTTAGGTAGGGTGTTCCAGAGTCTGGGGGCCGCAATTGTAAAGCGGCGATCGCCCCAGGAAACTGTACGGCTACGTTGGACCACTAGTTGGTTGAGAGAGGTGGATCTGAGCGTTCTCGATGGGTTATAGGGAATAAGTTGCTTTTTAAGGAAACATGGTCCTTGATCGTGTAATGATTTGTATACCGTACACAAAGCTTTAAATTTGACCCTGTTGTGGATGGACAGCCAATGGTAGTTTTTGAGCGTGTCCGAAATGGGTACAAATTTGGGTTTTTTAGCCAGTACGCGAGCTGCAGCATTCTGCACGGTCTGTAGTTTTTTAGTAACTCTGCTCTGAGCATTGAGCAGCAGACCGTTACAGTAATCTAGTGAAGTAAGCACTAGGGAGGTGACTAATGTTTTAGCTGCTGAGTCTGGTAGATAAGGTGTGATTTTTCTTACCAATCTGAGCTTGAAGTGGGCATTGGCTGCCACCTTGTTTGCATGGGCCATGAAGTTAAGCTGGTCATCGAAAGTAACACCCACATTTCTGACTTTGACCGTGGGGCAGGGAGGTGTGCCTAGGGCCGATGGCCACCAGGTTTCCGACCATACCGGGGAGAGATTACCAAAAATCACCACCTCCGTTTTATCGGAATTGAGCTTCAGGCAGTTCCTTGCCATCCACTCGCCGATCGCAATCATCCCGCCTTGGAATCTCTCCGCCACCCTCTGACCATCGCCCTTTATAGCCAGCACCAGCTGCGTGTCATCGGCGTATGAGGTTAGGCTCATCCCATGTGCTTTGATGACACTAGCGAGGTCCGACACGTATATATTAAATAGTGTCGGACTTAGGGATGAGCCTTGAGGTACCCCACACGGTAACGATAGGTCAGATGACTGGAAGGGGCCCAGTGTAACCGCCTGGGTTCTGTTAGCTAGAAAGGAGGCAAGTAGATCCTTAGCGGTGAGCTGAATGCCCATCCTCTCGACACAGTCGACCAAGATCTTATGGTCAACCGTGTCGAAAGCAGCTGACAAGTCCAGGAGAACTAGTAAAGCAGTTCCTCCTTGATCACGAATGACTCTTATGTCATCAGCTGCTTTGATGAGAGCGGTTTCTGTGCCGTGGTGTTTGCGGAAACCGAACTGCGTATCATCCAGCAGATTATTGTTTTCTATATAAGCTGATAACTGCTGGTTCATAGCCTTTTCTATAACCTTTGCTAGAAAAGGGATACTTGCTATGGGGCGGTAGTTTTTTAGTTCACCTTTATCTAACCCAGGCTTTTTGAGCAGAGGTTTGATCAATGTATTTTTTAGTGAGTCGGGGTAGGATCCGGATGCCAGAATTGTATTACAGACGGTGGTGATAATGGGGATGACTGTGTCTGGCACAGTAGCAAGTACGAAAGTAGGGCATGGATCCAAAGCTGAACCTGCTTTAATCGTTTTTACTATGCTCTTGACTTGGTCAATGGTGAGGGGGCTAAAACAGGTCATGCTACTTTTGGGAATAGTCATGGGGGTAATGGCACTACTACTGGCCTGGTCTAGGTTGAAGGCTTGATAGATATCGTTGACCTTTGCAAAAAAGAAATCTGATAGGGAATCAAATAGAGTTTTTGATGGGGGTGGATTAAGATCCGGGGCATTTCCAGCAAGGGTTTTGGCGATGTGGTATAACTGTTTGCTAGAGTTTTTAGCAGTTTCTATATGGCGTGTGAAATAGTCTTTTTTTGCTGCTATTATCATAGCTTTGTACGTAGCCAGGGCTTTCTTATATTTTTCCTTATTTTCACTGTCATAGGTTCTTCGCCAGTGTCTTTCCCTATTCCTGGTTAGTTGTTTTTGGGTTTTTAGTTCTGTCGTATACCACTGAGCTTTAGGCGTATTTTTATTTTTTGAAATTGATTTAGTGGGTGCCAGCTGGGTCGTGGCTTCGCCTGAGCAGAATCAACCTACCACCGCGGGCAGCACATTTAGTTTAGGTTGGATTTCTTTGAGTTGGAGAGACCTGTACAGACATTGACTTTTAGAAAACGAATGTGTAAAATTATATCGAAGAAAAGTTTTTTGATACCATGTTTATTTTTACTATTGAGCTTTATGATATTTATAGCTGGTTATGTTTTAAAATGACGTTTAATCCCACTGTGCAACCTACACCTTCACCTACTATTTCTTCTTCTCATTCTTTCCACCCTTTGCCTGAGCATGAGGTAGTCAGACGATTGGAATTTGCTAACAATTCTTTCATCCAACTTCTACACCAACACCAGTTAGTGATGAATATGACAAACTGTTGGATTTGTGGTTTGATGCCTCATACAACCGATAAGGGTATTCCTTATCTAGTTTTGCCCTTTAGTTTTAATGGTTCGATTTGGGCTTACCGAACTATGTTTATCTATGCCCATAGTGTCTACCCCCAACATTCACTAAAAGACAACCCAAAGAATAGCGCTATAGTTAAAGGCATTGTCGACATGATTAGAGGGATTAGCTCATATGAGACTATTCTGAGAGATGAGACACTAGCCTACATTGGTTGGAACGTTACTGGATATGGAGTTAGTCTGAGTGTTAACCAGCGAGCGAAAAGTTCTCCACCGATTTGGATTTGGATAGTGCCCCATCAGGGCCACTTTTGTCTGCAGGGCAACGGCAAGAATCCAAAGGCTCAGTTAGGGAAGAGTGTTTGCACTGAGACTTATGTATTTGCATCTCAGTCTTCCCCAGCGTCCCTAGCTGCGAAGGGTACCTACTTTGTTTGCTATGACAAAGTGTATACATGGTTGCCCCCTGACTTCTCGGGCACATGTTTTGTTTCCTTTCTGTTACCTCCCACTTTTACAGTTGCTGCAGATTACCATGAGATGAGAGTTGCTAGAGGTGTCTTTAGTCAAGAGGACACTGCAGGACAAGAACTGGGAGATTTCTTTAAGGGTTTTCTGCCGTTCTGGGGACCTATGGCTAACAGTAGGAATATTCGCCAGTTGATGAGAGTGGTTGAGTCCACCATAGTCGAAACTGCCGGTGCCCTTGGTAACCTGACTGCTGAGCTCCAGTCGGATAGACTTATGACACTTCAAAATAGAGTTGCCCTTGATGTTATTTTAGCAGATCGAGGTGGTGTTTGTAAACTGATTCAATCGAGCTGCTGCGTTTTCATTCCAGACAACGCTCCTTCAGTCTTCCAGGCCATTTCCAAATTGCATAAAATCTCTGACTCTGTCCATTTGGACAAAGGAGATTGGTCTTTGATGGGATTGTTATGGGGATTGATATCCACTTGGGGTTGGAAGATTTTGATGGTCATTGGGATGGTCTTAGCAATCCTTTTTATGTTCTGTCTCTGTGTACAGTGTGCTCCTGCTATTTGTGGCCTCTGTGCTACTTCGTGTGCAAGGAGACCTGTCCAGAGAGAGGTACTAAGTAACAGGATGATGCTACAGCAACATATCGATGATCTGATGAATATAGATCCGGATTCAGATTAACATGGGTTTGGGTCTGTTGCCTATGTAAGGGCAAAAGGAGGGTCTGTGGTTCCGTGGTTCGCGAACTGGGTTCGATGGTTCCGAACCCGTTCACTAAAGATTGTCGGAAATGGACGATTTTGGTATCAGCAGACCGCAAATGCTGAGTGTAGCGTGTCTGAGTGTTTTCGTATGAATCGATATAGGAGAACACTCTCTATTCAAGGATTTAGTTTGAACCTTCGGGTTCCATTTTGTATATGGCAGCCATTTTGTGTGGTTGCCCTAACATAGGCCCGATGACTATGGCCGAACGAGTCCTTGAGACATGTACGCCTTAGCTGACTTCTGGGTGACCTGGACGAACTGACTCCTTGCCCGAGGCTGACCCCGCTGAGCCAGTTCCTTGTTCAGCAGCTGGTCTGATAAAGATCAAAGAGCAGGACGTGCCTGAATTTATGGTACACTGCTCCCACCTTTCTATCTCCTTTCCAATCTGTTTCTGCCTTTCCTTTACGACATAATCATTGATTTGGGTTGAAGGCTTTATGATGGGAAACTTGGGAATGTGCATGGTCATTTCTAGTGGGCTGGACAACGGAAAATGGGATTGTCTGGGATCGTCGTCATACGCTACTTTTGAAATGTTACATTGTCATTGGTCAGATTGTATGCACCGAATGTAAATTTGAAATGTTGCCTGAGGCTTGATTTTTGGCATAAAAGACCATGCTCCGCTTATTGAATTTGTGCAGTCTCTGACGAACCACCCGTGTGTGCTTCGTAGATCTCTGTCCCTGGTTGCAGCCAATAAACTTTGGTCTTTGACGTCATCAAGAAGTATCCCGTGTCTCTGTTTGCCAAGACAGGGGAACTCGAAGGTTTCAGGCGTTCTCCCTGACGCCGCTGGGTTCTAAAAACCCGGTCCTTCATGGTAAGTGACTTTAGTGCCAAATTAAGCAATAGTGCAGTAATGTCTTTTTCCATTCCGGAACTGGAGGAGGTATGGGCTATCCCAGATTCTGTACTGCCGGTCCAAGTAAAGTCGGATAAACAAGGCCCATTACTTTTGCAAAACCTTAGAAGTTTAGACCTTGTAATATTAAATGGTAGATTCCCGGAGGACCTGCCCCACAGTTTACACGTTTCATGGGACATATGGTCACTCTTTAATTGATTAAATGACAGTTTCCTTTCAATTATTTAATACATGTATACAGTTCAAGGTATCTGCCACAAATTTGAGTGACCATATTATTTTAGTTGCAAATATGCACATCAAAATTGAGAAGTCTGAACTTTGGAATCAGAGGAATGAAAATGTCTCTTATAATCGAAATAATGGGCGTACTTGCTAGTCAAATAATTGGCTCCCAAATTTTAAGAGGGTTTTTGAGAATACTGCTCAAGAAACACCGGTTCAGAGGTTCAAGAGAGTCTTGGCTGCAATTAGAACTTTCGGAAGAAAGAAGCAAGTTTTTAGTGCTACTCCATTAGTAATAATACCATGTGAAATTAAAAAACTGAATCGGGAAATTAATGGTTTAATTAGAGACCAATTTAGGGAGGCCACAACACAAAGGCAGAGAGAAATAAGTAGGCTAAAACTGGTATGGAAAAGGAAAATAGCATCGGAACGAAGGAGTGCTGAAGACGAAAAATGGGTTAGACTTCGAGAGGTGGCACTTTCTGGGGATACTAGGAAGTATTGGGCACTGATTGCAAAATTCTGTGATGGGAGAGAGAAGTCAAAACCCATTTTAATCCCAGAAGCAGAATGGTCCATATACATTTCCCAGCTCTATGCTCTAAATCTCATAGTTGGACAGATCCAAGAGGTTACTACGTTTCCTTTTTTTTTTTTTTTTTTTTAATTTTTTATTTTTTTATTTTTCCATCAACATCAGATTTACAGATTTATCATATATTGCCAGAGAAACAGAAACAAACAAAACAAAAAAATAAAACAAAACACACAAAAAAAAAAAAAAAAAAAAAAAAAAAAGAAACTTTCTTTTTCTTTTTTTTTTTTTTTTTTAACCCTTCCTTCTTCCGTCTGTCCTTTATCTTACAATTCTGAAAGTACTATCAGCCGGTTTAAAACATATATCGTAAATTTAAATTGTCTCAAAAATAATAGAGGGCCATCATTAAGAGATATCTTGTAGTTTTAATTGCGTTTGGTTTTCCCCTTAATTCATCTTAAGTCTCTCCCAGTCTCCTTTTCCATTCTGTTATTGGAGCCCATATCCTCCGACCGGCCTCTTTTTTTTCCCTCCCTCTTTTTTCATATAAGGCCATTTCTAAAGTGTATATCGCCAGTACGCGTGAGATCCATTGCTGTAATGTTGGGGGGTTAGAATCCTTCCAAAGTGTGGCTATACATAATCTGCTAAGAGTCATCGCTAAATACAGGAATTCGTGATGGAGAACATCTACACCCACCCTCGCTACGCCCAAGATCATAACTTCGTCTGTCAGAGTTAAATGTATCCCTAGAGTGTCGGCAAAAAAATTTTCCAGCGATTTTTTATATATATCCAAAGAAGGGCATGATGCAAACATGTGTATTGTATCTGCTTGCGTGGATTGGCATCTCGGACAGATTCCCTCGCTATTTCCCCCCCATTGCGCTATTTTATGAGGAGTATAGTAGAGTTCAAACAAAGTCTTGTAGTGTTGAGATTGTAAATTTGCCACACTTAAAACCGAATTCGATAGTTTTAATGACTTCTCTACCTCGTTTCCCGTTAGACCTAGTTTGTCTCTCCACTTCTCATACATTCTTTCACAATCGTCCTTTTTATGTTTACAAATTTCTTTGTATAATTGCGAGATGGATGTTCCCCCTTCATCCCTTACACATTCCAGCAATTCGATTCTTTGAAAATTCATGTCTCCTCCCTGCTTCTTTATCAGAACTGACCTCACCTGTAGGTACTTAAAGAAGTCTCTGCGCCCTAGGTTATATAAGCGTTGTGCCTGCTCAAAAGAAATCAAACCGGTTGCCCCTATAAGGTCCCCAATAGTTTTAACCCCTAATACATCCCAGCTCTTCATAACTGGGTCATGAAATACCACCGGCAGTGATGGGTTCCCATACAGAGGGGTATAATAATTCATTCTCCCTAATTTTAATTTTCTCCTTATCCCAGACCAAACTGATCTTGCGGCCACCAAGGTCTTAAACCTCACTTTTTTGTGATAGCTCCTCTCGTCGTATGTGAGTAGCCATTGATTAGAGTTTTTCACTACTAGTTCATATACGTCTGGGACACCATCTCTGCCTCTCCATCTGTCCAAAACGCTCCCCCCCAGCATACCTCTGATGTATTGTAGGACCGTTGCCCAATAATATGCCTTAAAATCTGGTAGCGCCAGCCCACCTCTTTCTCTTGGGAGTGACAGAAATTTTTGGCTGCGACGTGTTTTACCCTTGGCCCAGATAAATCTATTTGTAACCTTTTCTAGCTCCCTGAACCAGCTATTGCTAAAGATCAGCGGTATGGTCCTGAATAAGTACAGCACCTTTGGCATAAACACCATTTTAATAACGTTGCAACGTCCAATTGTTGTTAGGTGTAAGTTATTCAGTTTGTCAAAATCAGATTTGGCCTTATCTATGATGGGGCTTAAGTTCTTAGATACCACTTTAGAAAGGTCTGAGGTTATGCGAACCCCCAGATATACCGCTGTCTCTACCACTTTTGGATCGACTAAGGATATTTCCTTGTTTATTACTATTTGAGTTTTGTTTGCATTTAGTTTGTACCCCGACAGTCTTCCAAATGCAGCTGCTTCTTGTTCTATTTCACTTAGGGCTGACACTGGTTCACTTGATGTTATAGCCAAGTCATCCGCATATCCTAATATTTTTGTTTCATGCCTGTTCAATACTATGGGCAAAATGTTTCTATTCTGCTCTATCCTCCTAATGAATGTATCTATATATAGAGCGAATAGTAGGGGGGAGCAGGGGCACCCTTGCCTTGTTCCTCGTCCAATATCTATTATACCGCTCAGCTCCCCCATGATTCTAACTCTTATTCTTGGGTTGTTATATAAGGCTTTTAGAGCTCCCACAAAGCCCTCCCCCATGTTCAGCTTCTCCAACGCAGCCCGGAGAAATCCCCACGAGACCCTATCAAATGCCTTCTCAGCATCTAAAAGGATCAAAGCCATAGGGTCTCGTGAGGATGCCGTACCATCAAATAACGTAAGCACTCTTCTAACATGTTCCGCAGTTCCTCTACCAGGGATAAACCCGTGCTGCCATGGGGAAACGATCTTACCAATTACTGCTCCTAGCCTATTTGCTAGCGTCTTTGAATAGATTTTCACGTCGCTATTCATTAGGCTTATCGGCCTATAAGATCCAGGATTAGTTGCAGGCTTGTCTTTTTTCAGAAAGACTATCATGGTTGCCTCTCCCCATGACTCCGGTGGTATCGCACCCTTTTGTACATTTACAGCCAGCTCATATAATTCTTCTTCTATCTCGGTTAAAAATGTTTTGTAGAACTCCAAGGGTATAGAGTCTGGGCCTACTGCTTTGCCAGATGGTAAGTCATAGACTGCTCTCTGTATTTCTGTTTTATTGAATGCCATCTCCAATGTCCCCCTTTCCTCTATCGTTAGTTTCTCTAGTATGACACTCTCAAGGTATCCATCTATATCCTCGATAGATGCCGTATTGTCATCTTCATATAGTTTCTGATAGTAGTCCCGAAAGCTGGCACATATACTCTCCGGTGTTTTTGCGACCCTTCCGTTCTCAGATCTAATCTCAGAAATATCCCCTTTAGTGGCAGCCTGCCTAGTTCGGACAGCTAGCATGCGGCCTATCTGTTCACTATACTCATATTGGTCCTTTCTCCATGCCAGATACTTCCCTGCTGCTTTAGAAGCAAATAGCTCCCCAACCGCTGCCTTAGCCATAGCAAGCTCATATGTTATACTAACGATATCCTGATTCGCCCTGATTGCGCTGCTAAGTTCATGTTCTAGTCTAGCAACTGCCCCTATTCTCATTTCTACTTCCTCCCTCTCCGCCTTGTTCCGCCTAATTGAGTACCTGATTGTCTCCCCCCTTATACCTGCTTTCAGGGTATCCCATACTACTGCGGGTGAAGCAGAATTTTTGTTTAGTACAAAAAAATTCTTTATCCATTCTTTCATTAGAACGATGTACTCTGAATCCTGTAGCAAGGCTCTCTCAAATGTCCAATTTGTCACCTTCCTTTGCTGGGCGGCGGTTGTAATATCTAAGATGAGAGGGTTATGATCAGACATTACCCTGGGTAGTATGCTAATCTTTGCGGTGGAGGCTACAGCAGGTGATACCAAAAAATAGTCTAGCCTTGCTAAGACCTTATGAGGGGCAGAATAATATGTACTACCGCTCCCTAGGTTATTTTGCAGCTCCCATATATCTACTAGGCCATTGTCACACATCAGCTGAATCAGTGCTCTGTGGCTTCTCTTCTTCCGACCGGAGAATTTCCCCGGGTTGTTCTTCCACAAGCCGTTCAGTCCATTAACATTTAAGTCTCCACAAACTATTAATGGCAGGGGCCAGTTAGCTATTTCTAAGTTAACAGAGACCATAACTTCTGGGTCGTCTACTGTGGGAGCATACAGTGAGCATAATGTGAAATTATAGCTCTGTATCTGGCATTCCACCAATACCCATCTACCATATCGGTCTGATTTTTGTCTATTAACAACCACGCATCCATGCTTTGCTAAGATCGCTACCCCTCTTGTTCTTGTTCCTTGCATTGTATATGATACTAATTGATATCCCAGCTGTTCTAAGAGTCCCTTTTGGGAGACCTCTATATGTGTTTCTTGTAGGCAGATCAGCTCAGCATGCAGTGTTCTTAAATATTCCCTCAAAGCTCTTCGTTTCCTGCCATTGTTTAGTCCGCAGACATTCAGCGAAGCTATCCGCACAATCATTTCTGGGTTTTTTTCACGCTCCCCCAGTTAGTTTTCGTTAACCTGGCGTCTTTAGTTTCTTCTATATACTGATGTGATGGAATTTTTCCCCTCCAATCTTCCCTCCCCGATCCTCTCTTATCCCCCTCTGATCCGTCCCACTTCTCGCTCCTCTCCCTCCCTACCTGTTCCCCTCCCTCTGTCCCCCTCCCTTCCCCCCTTACCATCTTATGAGGCTTGCTGGGTCCCCGGGTACCCAGGTGTGGGCGTCAGTGTGGTCAGAGTGCGCCTCAGTGCGCCCCGCGAGTAGGTCCTTTATACTTTAGTCGTGTCAGGTTGGTGGGGTCAAGTAATGCCTTGAAATATTTGCCCCAGACCATTATATAAATACACCAGATTTTCGCTACAATTTATTCATTACCCCCACCCCACCTCCACAACCCCTTTTGATTGGTCCCCATGTTTTAATGTTCATATACAAGTTGCTGATTTGAGTTTATATTCCTGAGTTCCCTTTCTCAGTTGCTGAAATTTCATTTAGGTAAGCTTCGGCTTGAATTTCGCTTAAAAAGCTTCTTGTTGATCCCTTATACATTATTTTTAGCCGTGCTGGGTTTTGCAGGTAGACCGTTGCTCCGATTTTTTCAAATGGTGCGATTAATTGTCTCATTCTCCACCTTCTCTCAACAGTTGCGTGAGCGAAGTCTGGTCTAGTGAAAAACATAAAATCTTTATATTTCCTCTGCTTTGTTGGTCTTGCCAGATCATAGAGGGCTTCTCTTAAAAGGAAATTCCCAAAATAGACCAACATTGCCCGAGGATATTGGCGTGAGTTTTGTGAATGTTTTGGTGGGGTCAGAGGGAATCGGTGAGCACGCTGAATTTCTCTGTCCATGTCCCATGTACTGAGTTCCGGAAAGGCTGATTTCAGCAGATTGATCATAGAGCCCCTTGGGTTGTTCTCTTCAAAGCCTTCAGGTATTCCGAGGAACCTCAGATTGTTTCTTCTTGACCTGTTTTCGTGATCTTCAACTTTCATCATGAGGTCTTTTATAATTCCATCGTGCTCGTTCTCCTGCTTTTGCAGCTTGATCACGTCCATTTCCAAATTTTCTGCACGTACTTCCACTGAGGCCATTCTATCAGAGATCTCGGTACAGATATTGCCAACTTTTTTAATTGCCCCTTGTAGCTTCTCAATAGCATCATGGTTCCGTTGGGTTTCCTTTTTGATGTCTTTATGGAAGTTTTTTATGGAGCTCAGCACTTCGCTCAGCAGTGGTTCTGCATTTGTTGCTGAGTTTTGTCCTTCTCCGGATTGTTTCTGGCTTTTTCCTTCAGGCTCAGCTAAAGTGTGTTCTTGAGCATGGTCTTTTTCTTCTAGTGGCTTTGGGGTCGGGCTTTTTCGTACAGGTTTAGTTCTTGTTATGGCATATTCATTGTTACTGCCAGGATCTGTGGTCTCATCATTGATTAAGTTAGCTCTTCTCCTTTTGTCTCTCGCCCTCTTTTTTTCCCGTTTTCTTCTTGAGTTAGAACTTTGATATGTTTCACTAAGTTTCCTGGATTCGTTAGAGTCTAGAATCCCAGAGACTGTTGCTTCTAATATTTCTTCGTCATTTGTTTTGCTTGTTTCACTTGTTTTGCTTGAGGTGGACATTCCTGTTTCATATATATCTGAATCCGAGTCTCCTTCAGATAGCGCAGTATTACCAAGCTCAGGGGGAAATGTTTGCATACGTGATGAGGGGGAAGTTTGTTTTTGGGCTATATTTTCCCCTTCCGCACCACTTCGCTCTACAAGCGTATTTAAGTCAACCCCACTGGTACTTTTCGCGCTGTCTGCCTGGTTATTTTTTTGTCTAATACTTTCAGTAGGTTCGTTTGGTCCTTCCTTGGCTACCGGGATGAAGATGTTAGATATCCGAGGCTGAGAGAGGGTTGGGGATCCAGTATTTTTAGCGGCAGCTTTCAAGTTTTTTATTGTCTGCAGCCTCTGAGCCTTTTTAGCCATTAATTCCAGGTTAGCTTTGTCCGCTGAATCATTCCCCTTCTCTTTGTCTTTGTCCTTCTCTCTGTAGGTCTCTTTCTCTTTCTGTTTTTGTTTTGCTTTTTCTCTATCCTTATCCTTTTCAGTATTTTTGCTTTTATTTTTAATTTTATTTTTATCAGTCTCTTCAGGTATAGCTTTCTCCGCATTATTTTCCTTGGCTTTGGATCCTCTGGTTTCAGGTCGTCTTTGTGTGTCCTTATTTTCCTGCAGGGTTTGACTTTTTATGCTCTGTGTGGTTTTTAAATCTTCCTTGTTCCCCAGGTCTCCTGGACTCTCTGTGCTTTCTAAGTCTTTGTCTTGGACTTCAAGATTCTGCACCTGCATCTGTATCTCTTGCATATCTCGGGTTGCTCCCTCCTCTCCTCCCCCCCCTCTCTCTAGATTTAGCAGCGATGGGTTTTGGGCAGCTATTCCATTTATTCCAGTCATATCCTTTATCTGTGTCTGCTCCGGTGCAGATGGTTCTTTATTTGGTTTTTTATTTATTATTGCTTTTAGAGCAGCCAGGGCTCTCTTTTTAGATACTATAAAAGATCGGCTGTTAGTGCTACTCCATTAGTAATAATACCATGTGAAATTAAAAAACTGAATCGGGAAATTAATGGTTTAATTAGAGACCAATTTAGGGAGGCCACAACACAAAGGCAGAGAGAAATAAGTAGGCTAAAACTGGTATGGAAAAGGAAAATAGCATCGGAACGAAGGAGTGCTGAAGACGAAAAATGGGTTAGACTTCGAGAGGTGGCACTTTCTGGGGATACTAGGAAGTATTGGGCACTGATTGCAAAATTCTGTGATGGGAGAGAGAAGTCAAAACCCATTTTAATCCCAGAAGCAGAATGGTCCATATACATTTCCCAGCTCTATGCTCTAAATCTCATAGTTGGACAGATCCAAGAGGTTACTACGTTTCCAACTACGAGGGTGATTATGGTGCACCAACATGCATAGAGATTGAAGGTTACATCAAAGGGGCAAGATACTCTAGTGCAATGGGCCCAGATGATGTACCAGTAGCCATAATAAAACAGGATTGTGAAGAATGGGCAAAATGTTTGCATCCGTTGTTTGTCCATTGTTATACCAATGGGGATATTCCACAATCCTGGGAGGGAAGTATACTAGTTCCGTATATAAGAAGGGTCCAAAAAATTCACTGGCCAGTTTTAGACAGATTGCGCTTCTGGACGCAACCATGAAACTGTTTGCAAATAGTATTCTCACTCATCTTCAAGAATGGGCATTTGGAAATAATTATATCCCTTTGGAACAAACAGGATTCCGTAAGAATAGTGGCACACTGGATAATATTTCTGTTCTGCAAACTTTAACCGAAAAATATCCAGTAAGTCGGGGTGTGCCGTTATACTCGGCTTTTATAGATTTCTCCACAGCATTCAATAGGGTAGATCGGGGGATGCTGTGGAGGAAATTGGCCACTATAGGGATCCCAGGGAATCTTTTAAGATTAATAATTGCTCTCCACTCTTCTACCTGGACTAAGGTTGTATTGGGAGAAACACAAGGTCTCTCGAAGAAAATAGTAACCTATAATGCGTTGAAGCAGGGGTGCCTCTTGGCCCCTTTACTCTTTTCCATCTACATTAATGATCTGCCAAGGAAGAGTGGGGCGTAGTAAAGGGGATCCCCCTAAATTAGGATACTTAAAGTTGAGCTGTCTGTTATATGTAGATGATGCAATAATAATGGCTTTAACTCCAATTGGGTTGCAAAGACAACTTGCTGAGTTAATTAGGTACACAGAAGAGTATTATTTTAAAATAAAGATTTTAAAAAGCAAAGTTATTATTTTTAGTTATCAAGGTTGTAAGGTCAGAACATTTTTTAATTGGTTTCTTGGAAAAGAAAAATTGGAAGTAGTAAAATGTTATCCATACTTAGAAAAAATATTTACAAAAAGGTGCTCAGCTAATAGACATATGGACCATTGCAAAGGTAAAGCGATTTCACAAGCCTTTGCAATTAATCGTCTGTACACACACTGTGGGAAAAGACATTTCTCACACATTTTTTCAGTTTATAAAATAAAGATCCCACCAACCCTGACCTATGCCAGTGAAACAATAGATGCACAAGAGTGGGCCAAATTCGAGAAAGTGGAAGGAAAAATCTGGCGCCAAATATGTACTTTGAATTGCGTGGCACCGATTGGAGCGCTTAGGCTCAAATTTGGTCTCCTTTCTACATATGTGCTAACAATGGCCGCATGCTGAAGATGGTGCTATGCACTGATAAATAGCTCTGAGAATTTGCTAAGGGTAGCGCTGTCCAGAGAAATATTTGTAAATATAAAGGAAAAAGTGCTATTTTAGGAATATTTTGAAAGCATTATCAATGTTTGGTTTAGATATGGATGAGGCAGTGGTTCTTTGCAAAACAGCCTTGAAGAGTATAAGAAAACAATATATGTGGTTTCTCCTGAAAGAGATATTAAAATGTGCTCAGAGAACAGAAACATTGATTGTGTTGTGGGGAGCAGTACCGTCAAAAAACCCCAACCTTATGTCTTAAGGAATCTTAAATATGGAGTGCGTAGGGTGATTTTGCTACTGAGATTGAGTTTACTACCACTAAGAATCGTAAAAGGATCTTGGGAGGGTACACCTAGACATGAAAGGTATTGTCAGTTATGTAATTCCTGTATACAAGATTTGAATCATGTTTCATTTGTTTGTCCCGTATTACATTCAATATGTCGTAGACATTTAAGGAATTTAAAGTACAATATTAATACAGCAGAACAGGCCCGAAATTGCCTGCTGTCCCCCCATCTAAACTGATGTGTTTTAATTTTTTTTGTTTTTTTTAAACACATTTTAAACATATATTAAAGTGGTGAAGATCTTCTTAAATATGTATGTTTACAGCACTTGCACTTTATCCTGACCTTTTGGTCTTTATGACCGATTAGTTATGTTTACAATTGTGTATGTGCACTTTTACAAAAATTTTCCTGCTGCCAGTCACTGGTTAGTAAAGATCTTCATAGAAAGGATGTACAGAGCACTTGTACTTTTTTTCCACCTCCCGGTCTTCATGAACGATTTATTATGTTTACAATTAAGCATGTGCACTTTTTCAGACGTTTTTCGCTGTTGTTACTCATTTTTAGGATCCCAACCACTTTACTAAATTTGTTCCGCTGCTAAGTTATCATGTATTAGACGATTCATGCCCAATTTGTTAGGTTGGAATTAAGCATGGGTATAATTATAAACCTTTTCTTCTAGTTACTTTCCTTTAGGATCCGATGCACTTTACTAAATCCTTGTTTTGCAGCTAAACCATTGTGTACTGTATATTGAAAAAAGTGAGTGCATGTTATTGAACTACTTTGCACTGTTATTATGTTTCTGGTTACACAGTACAGTTTAGTGAATAGATAAATTATCTTTTATTACGTCCATGATCTAGTACTGTATTGTAAACTTTACATTTTGGTATTTTACAATAAGTTTTATTATTGAATGTTTTAGGATAGTATTAGATCAGAAACTGGTATAAATTAGTAAGAATTCATGTATGACAATTTGATTATTTAAAATTCACCCCTTCTCGAATTTGAAAATTCCAAGATCGACTGCTACTGCTATGTTCATTTTGCTTTTAAATGAAAATGACAACTTGAATTTATATTGGAAATTTTTCGTCGATTGAAATGTGTTTTAAGATGTATTTTTATGTGGAATTCTGCGGAATTCTAAATCATAATAAATAAATTGAATTGAATTGAAAGCATCCCACAGCGGATTGTGAATTTAGCTGCATCTCTCCCATCTGCCACTGCCTGGAAGAGAAGGGCCCAGGCCTCTTCCGGCCACTGAGACAGCGCCTGTGCAACCGTCTCCCAAACTGTATGGGTATAACGGCCCAAGAGGCATGCGGTATTCACGGAACACAGTGCCAAGCTGGAGGAAGAAAACATATGCTTCTCTAGATGATCCAGCTTCTTGTATTCCCTAGCCAGGGGTGCGGAAAGGAATGAGCCCTTAGAAGAAGAGGCTTGGACCACCAAGCTCTCAGGGGATGGGTGGTGGGAGAGAAAAATGGGATTGCCTGGAGCCGGGTGGTAGCGGCAGACAATTATCCGTCCACAGGAGCCCTTGTGCCGGGCTTGGGCCAGGTGCCCAGAAGGACGTCCATGAGGGCTTTATTAAAGGGTAAGAGGGATCAGAGGAGGTTGCCACCGGTTGTAGTATCTCTGTCAGGAGGTTAGTCTTGACTGCCACTGTATGGAGCTCTAGGCCCAAAGCCTCGGCCACCCTATGCACCACCGCTGCATAGGACTCTTCCTCCTCCGTAACCATAGTCTGGGGAGGTATCTAGATAACTGGCGTCATCCAATTCCTCTCTCCAGTCTGGCTCTTCCAGCTGGTCTCCTAAATGGTCCAGCGACCTCTCCCACTTCTCATCACCACCCTCAGGGCAATAGGGAACGCCTGGGATGAACAAGGGAACAAATGTACCCTCCGGCGTCAGATTCGATATTGGCCGACGTTGCTCTAGATCCAGGTCCATCTTGGGTATGAGGAAGGGGAAGGGGTCGGCTGGGGGCAGGGCTAACACCTGAGATGTTGCCGGGGAAGGTCGACCGGCATTGATCCGGATCAGGATCCATGGGAACCCTGCGGCGCAGAGGCCGAAGCCGCCGGCATCGAAGGCCCATGGGCTCTAACTGGCTCCGAGGGCCCTGAAGGTGCTCCAGCGGAGTTGGGCTGCCCAAAGATATGGTGGAGAGCTTTGTAGAACATATGAAGCTGGGCAGGGGATGCTCCAGCTCCGAAAAACGGGGAGAGGCATGGATTCATCCCAGAATCAGGCACCGGAGATGGAGCCTTAGTGCTACGAGGCTCCGGTTCCCGTGTCGCATCGACCGACCGTGGGGAGAAGGCAAAGAGCTTCAGTGCTTCTTCGCCTTCTTCTTGTGCTTCGACTTACCAGAGGAGTTGAAAACTTGAAGTAGGCATGGTGGCTCAACTACCAGTCTTGAGGCCTTCCCCTCGAGCAAGACCAGGAGCGATGCGGAGCCGACTGCCTGGCCTCCAAAAGCTTTCAGGACTGCTCCCGCAAAGACATCGGATTCATGGCCTGACAGTCGGAGCATGACTTTGGGTCGTGGTTGCGCTCCAGGCACCAGAGGCACACGAGTGCGGCTCCGTCTTCAGACATCAGTTTGTGACAGGAGTCACAAGGCTTGAATCCGGTTTGACGATGTGACATTCCTCGTGCACCAGGAGTCGAAGACTCAAAAAAGACATTGACAAAAGTCTAAAAATGGTTAAATCAGAAAGTGACTAAGGGGCAGGGTCTGTCCAGATCTGTGATAGGATGGCACGGAAAAAGAAAGAACTGATGTCAGCATGCAGTGGCGGCGTCTAAGTAGACACTAAGACGTCATCCCAGTGACCATGATGCCCACGAAGGACGCAGAGTTGACCAACGCCACCTTCTAGCGTGCAGGGGTATTGCTGAAGAAAACTTTTTCGGATCCAGTCTGACATCTGGGGGTAATTCTAAAGGTAAGGAGTCTGTAACTACAGTCTCTTTCAGATAATGGCATCCAAACTTGTTTGCTGTGCTATGATCATCTTGTTCTCACTTTCCAAATCAGAAAGAGCAGTAAAAATAATTTTTTTAATCTGTTTTTAAATTTTCTTGATGGTAGTCAATATGTTCTATTTGTGTTTTTTCTGTCTACTTTCAGTTTGTGGAAACAACAGGTGTGAAACAATTAGGTGGGAAGCTATACATTTGTAAAAATTAGAAACAATTCTCAATTCAGTCTGAGGTCATTGTTGTAGTTGCACATATTTTTCCCAAAGAAGCTAATCATGAAAATATAAACAGGTGATAGTGATGTCATCTGTCATATATTGCACTGATTATTGATCTACAAAAGTAATATACGTGTACATCTGGCAAACACTTCCAATCCTAGGTACAAATGTCTTTGTTGGTTTTCAAAAACACTAAACACCAACAGCCATCAACGAATCTTAGTGATTTTTTCATTGTGGTTTGACTAGGTATCAATAAGGTAAACTCTAACAAATGAACAATGGGTATGAAGGAACACAGGGGCATATTATCAAGCCTGGGCGATAAAATTATCGCCGCTTTATCAGCAGGAAACTGCCGATAAAGTGGCGATAATGGGATTGATAATATGCTCTATGGAATGCCAATCGAAGCTCATGTTAGATGTCTTCACATTTAACATGAGCTTCGATGGAATTCCATAGAGCATATTATCAAGCCCATTATCGCCACTGTACGGCAGTTTCCTGCCGATAAAGCGGCGATAATTTTATCGCCCAGGCTTGATAATATGCCCCACAATACTTTTATGAAATGTAATTACAAATCCTAGTTTAGAGAGAGGGGTTATCATTACCAGTTTAAATCTAGAAGTACTTATAATATCAGGTAATTCTGAGTGCGTTTTACAAAATCTGGTATTTTGTGCACACTGAATTATATTTGGAAGGCAAATGCAATGAAATTCAATAAATGATAACACATATCTTACTATTCTGCATCAAAATATTTGCCCAGATAAAAATAGTACCTCACTTGTGTGGGTGAGCCCGTCACCTGTGACAAAAAACCCCATAAAATACGATGTGGAATCATCAAGATTTTTTTCCTTGAATTTCACACATTATGTGAGTAGCTACAGGATTTGAACTGGGGATTAGCCGACATCGAGAAAAACCTACCAAGCCCAGACATTTCTGAAAACTAGACACCTCGGTGGGTCGAGGGCGGGTCACTTGAGGGCATCCAACCTCATTCTGTTTTACACAAAATGGCCAGCAACCATAAACCTTGGGTAAATCACAAACATTCTCAGGTTTCAGTGAAATCTGCAGGGATTAATATACTTCTAACACCCTGCATCCCCAATAGGGCTGGGCGAAACTTGTAGAATTTGACTCTGCGTAATTCCACATAGTTACATAAAAACTCTGCTAGATTTCAGAGAGGTCCAGCAATGGGCGAAAATAGGCATGTTACAATTCTCAAGCTGTGATTTAGCGCCGGCAGCGCAATCCGTGTTGAAATATCAGTGCGAATGGCACCACATGGTGCACCAGAAGGTGCAACCGCCAGCATTAGAAAAATCTTGCCGGGTGTCCTCCAAGCGACTAGAAATCACAGTAGGGAATGCCAAATCTAGCTCACCAACTTACCATTCTCTTTCCATCGAACTGCAATCATTGTGGGGATGCGGCAGTCATTGTGGGTTATGTGGGTTGTTGTGATATTTGGGTCTTGGAACCACCCTCCTGCAGCAATTCCTGAGCTAGAGTCACTGGAGAGGGGTATCTCTGAAAAGGGGAGACTCTTCGCTTTCTAATGGTACTGCTAACATTTATATCAGTGCTTGGATGGGATGATCGGTGTCACTAAGTACCTGCCACGTTTTTTACCCAACCCTTTGTACCTATTTGCAGGACCCATGCCCCTAGAGTTCACATGTTTCTATATAAAAAGAGATAAGACATTTTCATTTTTCAAGTGAGTGCAGAGAAGGTATAAACACAAATTTACTGTGTTGTGCAGGGATGCTACACATCCATGTTCGTGATGTATGGACATTTAGGAGTTAATTGTGATTGTTATGTTTATGGTCGTTTCTGTCTACTCTAAGGAAGGGATGTCTATGTCTTTGACAATGCAGCAATGGGCCCACATTGGGTTCAGTCTCAGGATCAGATTATGCATTGGAAGCATGGGGTTGGTGAGGAGGGTGGGCTTGTCAGATAGTTGTTGACACCCAGTTACATGAGGCGTATGGCTTGGCCCTGCTGCTTGAGATGAGTCTCTGTGAGTGAGGCCCCCATGATTGATCTCCGCATGGTACATTGTATCCTTCTACCTCCACATCTGATGAAATCCCCAGTGCAACTTAATGACGGTTGAGTGGCTTTTTTCTACGTTTTTCAAGACCCAGGTCTGCGTCTCCTCACGTCTTGATGGGTGATGGATGGTAGTGCTCTAGAAGTGTGTGGAAATGTTGTACATATTCCCTCATTTCACTGAACTCAAACCACACAGAAGACTGTTTAATTGAATCATCAACTCAAAGGGCAACTCTTGCACATACTAGCTTCCCATGTGTGGTACAAACCCCCTTTTTTTGCACTCCGCATGGAGAGTTGACACCTGGGACATTTTGAGATAGAGATTTTTTCAGCGGGTGGGAGCTCTTCCTTACCCAAAGTTCATTCTACATGGAAATTTATAGAGAAAGACTGGAACTGCACCGATAAAGAAGGCTTGAACAGGGGAGGTCACTTGGGTACATGTAGGTTTGGAGTGGATAGAGGTGAGTTCTTCATAACCTAAGGACTTTGTTAAACAGAAGAATTTCCAAAAGGGTAGACTGACGGGGTGCTGTGTAAACTTTGAGGTGTCATCCTGCATTGTACCAACCATCTTCTCTTTCTCTGTAGTGGAGTACTCTGCTCAGATGTCAGTGTGCACGTGCAGGGGGGGGGGGGCTTTCTCTGCTCCATCATTGTCAGGCTGCTGGTCCCCAGGTGCTGCCAAGTAGGAGAGTTACTACTAGGAAATCTGATATTTAGGATGGCGAAGAGGTATATTGTATCATTAAGCTAGACAAGCTGCACTGTATTTTAAAGTCATAGAAGACACTTCGGCATTGACTGGTGAGACATAACATTGACCTTTATAGGTGTCAGAATTTGTTTTGGGACCTGCACATGAGCTACAGTTGTGTCTTACCTGGCAGTAACATGGATGCTAGGTGTCTGAATAGTCCCTGTGACAGCATAAGTTGACCAATGCTGCCTGAAGATGGCTGTGAGAATGTTCATTGAGGCAAACCAAAGATAAACAAGCATTTGCAATGCAATAGGTCTCCCTTTTGGGACCTTAGAATTTTCAGCTACGCAGCTTTTCGGTGCTACAACATCTAAAGTTTTTTAATGTGGACTTTTTTTTCTTTTTTAGGTCTTGCCTAGGCAGCGTTTGCGATGTATCTTCGAGACATGCTGTATTCAGGATATGTGCATAAAGCTCTGTCCACTTTCTGCCCATCTTTTTAATTGGCTCCTGTCCCTGTCCTTTGTAAACGGTGGCTTTTCATTGGTCAATAGGGTTAGTAGTCGCTTCTTAGTACCACCTTGTCTCTTGTTGTAACCTCCCATGAGGACACCCCCTGTTACATATGGTGTTACTCCCTGGGTTTTATTTATTATTTTATTTATTTAGAAGTTTTCTATAGCGCTAACAAGACCCGAAGGTATCAGAGCGCTTCACAGTAGAGGACAAGAAAAAGAGAACAGCATGAGACAAACCCAATAAAAGCAATCGGCGAGGTTTTAATTACAGCCTCAAGGTACTATTTCCTTAAAAGGCTTCAGGCAGGACACACACTTGGTCCTAACTAGGCTGGCAGTGTTTACTTCACTCACTAGAACATCTCACATTTATATGAGGCCGTGCATAAATTACCTTTCATCAGGTCCACACAGAGTACAACCTAATACGAAATTAGCGGAATAATTCTTTTGTAACATTTCAAAGCTACTAATTGTATATATTGGCATAGCTATTTGAATGTATTTGTGGTACTGTATTGAATGCAGTGCATTATTGGTAGCGTGGATTTACCATATCGTCTGCAGGGTGCAGTACCATATGTGACCAAAAGAGGTACTGCGGTCCCTTTTACTTCGGTTGTTGATTGGATGGTTTAATTAGAGCCTGGGAGCAATATTTTCTTTATTGGCTTTCTTCTGCTTGCTGTTGCAGGCAGGACATGCTCGCTTTCTCTCTCTCGCAATGCTTTTTTAAAATGTAAGCAGCATGACAGCCTCAGATGGGATACTGGCACACGTGCTTTTCTTTTACCTGAACATGGGCGTGCTTGTTTTATTTTAGTGGATCGTCATCTGTCTATTGATGTCACCACAGCGTTACAACTTTAAACATAGAAGTCTCATATTTCAAGCAGCTGTGTACTGTTTCGCTTAGGTAGTTTATGATGCTCACTAGGGACCTCTAGGAGAAGCTTGCGGTACTGCACCTAGACATGCAGTGCTGGTGCCTTGCTCACTAGGGACCTATAAACCCAAACATGATGGCAGAACCAAATAGCCGGTACTCTAAAGGACAGTGACTGATATTAAAAATGAATAAGATGGTGTCTGAGAAATACCAGATAACGGTCACACTTGAATTATGAGAAGTCTGTACCTCTCCCAAAGTGATGAATAATATACCTAGAAGCTTTTAGTTACTTTTTATTTTTTAATTTAAATGTGTCCCAACAACTTTTTATGCAGCTCTATTTTCCAATACTACTTTATAATTCTATATCACAAGCACACACCATGGCCCTTATTTATGAGGCCTTGCGTCAGTTTTGCGCCGCCGGTGGGTCACATTTTGTGACGCACCAGCGGCGTAAAATATGCGCCTTGTTGAGCCATATTTAAAAAGTGACGCATCTAGGTAGATGCGTCACTTTTTAAACCCCTGCGCCACATTATACCTGCGTCAGGTATAATGTATGCAGAGGGGGCGTTCCCCCGCAAAAAGCCTCGTAATAGTGACGCAGTGAAATCTATGAGATTTCACTGCGTCACTTTTAGGATGCTGTTGCGTCAAAATCTTGTGCCTGCCTCACAGCAGGCGTAAGACTGACGCAAGCCCTTTCACATGGGGCTTTCCCCATGTGAAAGGACGCATTGCTGGAGGTGCGTCACTTTTGTGACACACTCCAGCAATGCGTCACTTTTGCGCTTACATATACGTCAGAAATACTGACGTATCTGTAAGTCCTTGCGACATGATGCGTCATACATTAAATATGACGCATCATTGGTGTCGCAAGGAGTGCGCAGTGAAAAGTGACGCATCGCTGTTTTCACGCACCGATGCGTCACTTTTCATAAATGAGGCCCCATGACTATTATGAATCACCAAGACAAATGCGTTCAACAAACAAGGCAATTCCACTATAACTAAACCCAAGCACCCAGCCCCTCCACCGCCCTCCAACTATAGGTATTAGCACAATGTGCTGACCTGCTTCCTGTCTGTGGCAATGGACTGTATATGCCTTCTATACATGTCATTGCTGCCCTCATTGTTCTCAAGCATGGCAAAGGTCTCGGCCTTCTGTAGGCCCTTGTCCTGTGGATTCACGTCAAACCAAACTCCTGGTTTAGCACTTCTGACTGCAGGCATTGCAGTTTGGAGGGCCACTATGGCCAGTATGGAGACCTGACACGCACTAAACATCTTTCCCTAAGGCTTTATTGCTCTCCTGTGCTCTCCTTCCCAGCTCTGTGAATATAAATTTGCAAAATGTTTATCAAGATTTTTAACCCCTGTGCTTGCACAGCACACACAATTCCTGCCACTTATTGTGTAAGATTTAAAAAAAAACACAAGATGGAATCTAGGCAAAGTCACTGCAACCATTGCCATAATTTCCACTGTTTCCTCACTCTGCAGGTCAGGAGTCACCTGCTTTGTGTTTATTCAAATATTTTTAAGAACTGGATTTTCATTACGGAATCTTATCTAAGAATCGCTTTGAGCTGAAAACAGCATCAAATACAATCTGCAAGCATATTAGCAATCACACATGGGGTTGGGTGACCTTATGAATATTTTTGGCTATATTTGACAGTGAGAGGCTCTGGCTCATTTCCAGAGCTTCCGACCTCAAACGCGGGGAACTGGGTTTGATTCTCGGCATTTGCAATGGCGCCTTTAAAAAAAAAATGTCACTAAAACAATGCAATGAAACAAAATGAGGAATGCCCATAAGAAAAAACTCCTGACACAGCATAGGGATGGCTGACCAGGAGGAAGCGTGAACGCGGTCCAGCCAGAAGGAACAATGAGTTAAATTGCCTGGGGCAGAAGCAATCACCCAAATCCAGGATGAGAATGGAATATTATCCAATAGAAACCAAAGCTTTCTGAAAGACAGTGCAAGTAACCAATTAAAATCCAATAGGAGGGATGTAAGTCCATTGAGTGATTACACCAGGTCTTACGGACAGTGCATGCACACTGCCCAGGCTCGACCTAAAACCTGTGGAGTTAAGGCAATGTGAATCAAAACTATAATAATAAATGTGACGACTCGTGTCTCTGCTGATAAATGTCAAAGGTGATTTGTCATATTTCTTTCACATGCACAAATTGATAATTGGAAAGGCATTTGATTCCGAAGTCAAAGGAGTCAATTAGTGTAATGGCTGGATTTTCTGTTTAGATGGGATCAGCCCCCAGGGGCCCCTGTGACCCAGCCAAAACGTACTCACCTTCCGTCCTCAGGACTCCTCTATATCCAGGCACCTGGTACCTACCTGAGGATAGGGAACTCGCAATATACAAGCTCATATTATTAAGAACACCACTAAATCTATAGGGATACTAAGAATACTCACTGATTACTAGGGATATCCATACCCTACACTACACTTATTCACATCAGTTGGTCTCGCGGCCACCCTGACCCAGACCGTTCTACCCTAGGGCAGATCTGACACACAATCTGGTGCGTCTACACACGTGGGTCTGCAGCCCCAGTGCTCTCCTTTTCCAAATCGTTCGCGATCCTGCGAAACCTACACGGTGATATCCCTCTCACCGCTCTCATTAATCTTATGCCACAATCCGGTGGCTTTATGCGATAGTATCCCTCCTATCGTTCTCATTAACGCCGCATATCAACGACGACCACATTCCTATGAAACATTATTGGGATGATATTATCTCAGCTGTCTACTCGGGATGAAACTACAATGATGACTTTGGATATGGTTTCAGATTACAATGTATTACCTGTTCTTGGCATCAAAGGTCCACTCACTCCCTATTTATGTGATCACTACTCACCTGATTGGGATTACTCATCCATTCATGCAGCAATTACCTAGGAGCTATGTTTACCTTTAGTGAACAAGAATAGGGACTACACGCCAGTTAGTTATAAACTGGGGGGGTGTTATTTTATTACAGTAATATAAACATTAATACAAATCTAACAAAGGCTATAGGTAGAACACACCGCTTGAAAGAGAAAAGATTACACATAACAGGAACACTCCGCTGAAAGGGAAAAGATTAAGTGTAGCTAATGTGATGAAAACAATATCACCTGATTAGTGTGAAGTCTTGTTCTAGCTGTCATCTGGGTTCCTCTCTCGTCTGTGCCTTGGCTCATCTCATGCTCTCTCTCCTCTCCTGCACTCTTGGGTACACCTCTGCGCTGATCGCTCTGTCTCTGGACTCCTCTTCCCCACACGAACTGTCTCTCCACCTTGCGTCTTCAATCTTTTAATAGTTCCTGCCGCTCTGATCACCGTTCATTCTGTCTCTCTTATTCGCTCTATCTCTGCGCCAATGTCCAATTCCATCTGCTCCCATAGGTTAATCCACGAGCTCTCCTCTATCTCTTCTAAAAGGCATTACTTCAGACTCCAGCTATTCACACTTCCTCCTGATAAACAACTGCTTCTGACTGCTTCCTTCAGTTCCAGCTCACTATTCAACTCAGCTCTTCTCCAGATTGAACCCTCTCTCTCTCTCTGCCAACTCCACTCCACTGCTCTCCTCTCTGCTGGACTCTCCTCTGCACGACTCCCTCTGACTGACTCTCTCCTCGACTGCTCTTCGACTCACTGACTCCGCCTCTGCACTTCACAAATATAGAATGCTGTTTCCTCATGGAAAGTTCCAGCCAGCTGCTTTTTCTGACCAATCCCATGCACCAGGCTCCTTGCGCTAGACGCTCCCACAGTGACCAGTCTGCTTGTTTCGTCTAGAGACTGAGCCCGGGAACAATTCCTGATTAGATTCAGCTCTGGCCGGTTCTCTCCGGTCCGCTTAGGGCGAACAACAGTTATAACTATAAACATTGCTTTTGCCCTAAAAAGCCTCTCTGCTTCCATCAAGATGGAGTCTCTCTAGCTTTAGGCCTGAAAGGGGTGAAATGCTCCTTAGCTCTGTCAGAATACCTACATGAACCATACCAATATGTCTAATATGTCAAAGCCAATAGGCAATAGACAGGTTAAAGTCAAGAATAAAGGCATATTAAGCAGCTATCCTCTTCTAGGTCTGGAAAAAGGGCTTAAAAGGGCCAACACAGGCTAAGAAGGCCTATACTAGATGCGAGCAAGAATAATGATCTTTTATCACTGCTAAATAAAGCCAAAAACCCTGCCATAACATTGCACCCTAGATCCTTATCTTGCGAGCATCTTATAAACAACAACAACCATCTAAACAAACATCAACATAATCTATCCAACATAGGCTAAAAATACCTATCCTAGATGTGAGCAAGATTAAGATCTATATCACTGCTAAATAAAGCCCAAAAAACTCTGCCAACCACCCTTAGATCCTTATCTTGCGAACATCTGACAAACAATAACATCTAAATAAACAAACATCAACAAAATCTATCAACAAATCAAAACCTAAAAAACTCCCTAAAAACAATGACAACTCAAGAAAATTCCACCTGAAGCTCAATTGTAGGGAATAGAAACCTAAAAACAAATCAAAGCACCCTTGACTTGAATGCTGAAACATATCTGAGATTGGATCTGATAACGAAAGAAACTAACCAAAGCATCCTCAAACTAAATGTGCCTCAACTTCTAATGATAACTGGTGAAATCTAGTGATGTAGGGACTTATGTGTTGAATGAAAACAGCAAGGGGCCTAAATGGGCCTACTTCGGACAACTTAATGCTAAATGAGGCCTACCTACAGTTGTGAACTTAAAAACTAAATGTGTTTCAACTTCTAATGAGAAAACAAGAAAGGGCCTAAATGAGCCTTACGTACTATAGGCAACTTAAGCTAATGATGACTCATGAAACTATTGGTGTAGGTGGTAATATGTGAGATGAAAATAACAATAGGCCTAAATGAGGCCTACCTGCTGACATTTGTCAATTTAAAGTGAAATCTGAAAAATACAATTGCAAGGTCTGGGCAAACATTAATACATACTAAAAGACACTCTACCCATAATAATCCAAATTTTAAGGTAACCACCCATTAATCAATCAAGGTGAAAATGTAAGAACAGTAACAAAAAACATTTTAAATCACACGGTGGAACACATGTGCGCACCATCATTGAAAAAAGTCCTTCATTTGGAAAAACTATAATAGGTGACATATTCTTTTAAAAGTGGGGCCTGCTTGTAACGATGTCAAAATTGCAGGCCAGGGAATAAAATAACTTAGTCATAATAGGTGACGCGTTTTTTTTTTTAAAAGTGGGGCCTGCTTGTAGTAATGTCAAAATTGCAGGCCAGGGAATTAAATAACTTAGTCATAATAGGTGACACGTTTTTTTGCTTTAAAAGTGGGGCCTGATTGTCCAAGGGATTATTTAATGTCCAAATTCTTCAGTGTAGGCCACCACCCTGCATCCTGGGCACTTCCTCCAATGCGGCCATCCATCACCCGGTCTGGTCTGGTCTGGTCTGGTTCCATCATCCAAAACAATAAACTAAAATAATAACATGAAAATAAAAAGCTAAAACAAATAAAGGGAGTGGGCAGACGCACGCACGCACCCCAACTGCAGCCATCCTAGAAACAAGAGAACAAGTATCATTATTCTTGTAAAATAAAATTTTCCATTTAAAAAGCACCCCGGGTGCCTTTCATTATTGAAAAGAAAATATCCTAATTAATTAAAACATTCAAAATTTTAACTTTTAGTAACATTGAGTGGGGCCTAACATACCCTAATCCTAACTAAGCCAGTCTCACCCTTCTGGGCAAGAGCCATGCTACAGTGTGAAAAAAAAATTTGGAGTACCGCCCAAATGGTGACAGCATCAGCAGGGCACTGCAAGCCTCCCATTTTCCCAGGTCAGAGTCTGAAGAGCCAGGCCACCCCGCCCTTAAATAAACAAGCCGTGCGCGGAAGAAAATTGAATTGTAGCCCATCATAACACACTGGGACGTGATCGAAACTTGCAGAATGAAAAAAAAGTTCGTCTGCGCAGACCAGCTGGTCTTGCCAAGGTCAAAAAACAAATTTCTCCTGCCTTATTTTGTAACTAACAGAAGCTCGAATTTAACAAAAACAATTCTGTTACAGTGCATTGCCAATTAAAAAAGGTCCAATTTTTTATTAAAAAGACGTTTGTCCAACTAACTCAACTAAAGGCAAGACATTTAAAAATATGAGCACTTATTTAGGGTCCATTTGTCAAAGATACATTTCAACGTTGTATTTAAGTTCACATTTATAAAAACATACATTTTCATTTTAACATTTTCATTTCAAAGGCAAATAGTTGCCAGTCACTAATTAAAAGCACATGTTACCATGCACAATCGGGCAAGATTTATTATTTGAAAACCAACACATTCCTGTCTAGATGGAAACCCCTCACAGAAATAATTAATGAAAACAGCTCGTAGCGTGCACTCTAACGGGCTATCTTTTTAACATTTCTCTCATTTTAAAAGAACAGCTTTCTCCGTAATTCACTGGTTGATTTATAAACACTTCAGTTCCAAAGTGAACCCACACAAATTCATAGACGCATTTCAAAAGGAATGTGAAATGAACAGAACTCTTCTCAAAACACAAGATGTTACCTTTCCGTCAAGAAACTGACAAAGCACATAGGCTGACCAAGGAACCAAAAAAAAAAAGTCAAAATCAAACCATCAAAAATCCTTAAAATAATTCACTGACTTTTATAGTCAGGTCAGATAACCATGCATGTTGACAGCATGTAAAAAATAAAGGCTGCCACCTCAACTCAAGATATTAACCCTTTGGCAGCTCAAATGGAAACATTTCCCAACGTCCATTTTTACATGGGAAAATCATTAGCACATTTCTTCACGTTTACAAATGACACGTACATATTTTCAAAAACGTTATCCCCAAGCACCCGAGAAAGATCCAGCTCTCTCCTGCAAAACGTAATGATAACATGCCCTGTCCAAGCCATGACCACATGGCGCTATTCACAAGCCATATTTACAAGACAAGCCTTTCACAAACAACATTTCCAAGGCGCAATGCACAAGGAACACAACAGATCAACATGAGAACCTGCACCTCACAAGTCACAAAAATATGGCGCTATTCACAAGTCATATTTACAAGGAGCTATATTCACAGAACTCCACAGATCATAGAACAATGAACACATTTCACATTGCACAGCATAAGCAGATGCAGCAAGCAATTGAATGGGCAATTTAAAAGCATTTTTTACACACATTTATACAATTGGACCATCACAAAGATGTAACTGGCTTCCTCATGTAATGTCATCCTTCAACTCTGACAGTTTAAACACCAAGATGAAAACCATTCCTTCCACCCTGAATAAACCAAATGCCATGATGAAATACAATCTCCTCACGCTGCAACTGTTCAAGCCAATAGGTCTAACAGGCTACATAAACTGCAACATTAAGCCAGATGGAACTAGCGTTCAGGGCATTCCCTCAGAACACATGGGCAACTCTCTAAACACATGGAGGTCACACAGGCTTCGTAAACTGTCCGACTACGCCAAAATGTAATGGCGTTCATGGCACTGACTCACAACACATGGGAAACAATCTAAGCACATGGCCAGGCACACAGAGTTCGTAAGATGCCGACTACGCCAAAAATGTAATGGCGTTCATGGCACTCACTCACAACACATGGAAAACAATCCAAGCACCTGGCCAGGCACACAGGCTTCGTAAACTGTCCGACTACGCCAAAATGTAATGGCTGGATTTTCTGTTTAGATGGGATCAGCCCCCAGGGGCCCCTGTGACCCAGCCAAAACGTACTCACCTTCCGTCCTCAGGACTCCTCTATATCCAGGCACCTGGTACCTACCTGAGGATAGGGAACTCGCAATATACAAGCTCATATTATTAAGAACACCACTAAATCTATAGGGATACTAAGAATACTCACTGATTACTAGGGATATCCATACCCTACACTACACTTATTCACATCAGTTGGTCTCGCGGCCACCCTGACCCAGACCGTTCTACCCTAGGGCAGATCTGACACACAATCTGGTGCGTCTACACACGTGGGTCTGCAGCCCCAGTGCTCTCCTTTTCCAAATCGTTCGCGATCCTGCGAAACCTACACGGTGATCTCCCTCTCACCGCTCTCATTAATCTTATGCCACAATCCGGTGGCTTTATGCGATAGTATCCCTCCTATCGTTCTCATTAACGCCGCATATCAACGACGACCACATTCCTATGAAACATTATTGGGATGATATTATCTCAGCTGTCTACTCGGGATGAAACTACAATGATGACTTTGGATATGGTTTCAGATTACAATGTATTACCTGTTCTTGGCATCAAAGGTCCACTCACTCCCTATTTATGTGATCACTACTCACCTGATTGGGATTACTCATCCATTCATGCAGCAATTACCTAGGAGCTATGTTTACCTTTAGTGAACAAGAATAGGGACTACACGCCAGTTAGTTATAAACTGGGGGGGTGTTATTTTATTACAGTAATATAAACATTAATACAAATCTAACAAAGGCTATAGGTAGAACACACCGCTTGAAAGAGAAAAGATTACACATAACAGGAACACTCCGCTGAAAGGGAAAAGATTAAGTGTAGCTAATGTGATGAAAACAATATCACCTGATTAGTGTGAAGTCTTGTTCTAGCTGTCATCTGGGTTCCTCTCTCGTCTGTGCCTTGGCTCATCTCATGCTCTCTCTCCTCTCCTGCACTCTTGGGTACACCTCTGCGCTGATCGCTCTGTCTCTGGACTCCTCTTCCCCACACGAACTGTCTCTCCACCTTGCGTCTTCAATCTTTTAATAGTTCCTGCCGCTCTGATCACCGTTCATTCTGTCTCTCTTATTCGCTCTATCTCTGCGCCAATGTCCAATTCCATCTGCTCCCATAGGTTAATCCACGAGCTCTCCTCTATCTCTTCTAAAAGGCATTACTTCAGACTCCAGCTATTCACACTTCCTCCTGATAAACAACTGCTTCTGACTGCTTCCTTCAGTTCCAGCTCACTATTCAACTCAGCTCTTCTCCAGATTGAACCCTCTCTCTCTCTCTGCCAACTCCACTCCACTGCTCTCCTCTCTGCTGGACTCTCCTCTGCACGACTCCCTCTGACTGACTCTCTCCTCGACTGCTCTTCGACTCACTGACTCCGCCTCTGCACTTCACAAATATAGAATGCTGTTTCCTCATGGAAAGTTCCAGCCAGCTGCTTTTTCTGACCAATCCCATGCACCAGGCTCCTTGCGCTAGACGCTCCCACAGTGACCAGTCTGCTTGTTTCGTCTAGAGACTGAGCCCGGGAACAATTCCTGATTAGATTCAGCTCTGGCCGGTTCTCTCCGGTCCGCTTAGGGCGAACAACAGTTATAACTATAAACATTGCTTTTGCCCTAAAAAGCCTCTCTGCTTCCATCAAGATGGAGTCTCTCTAGCTTTAGGCCTGAAAGGGGTGAAATGCTCCTTAGCTCTGTCAGAATACCTACATGAACCATACCAATATGTCTAATATGTCAAAGCCAATAGGCAATAGACAGGTTAAAGTCAAGAATAAAGGCATATTAAGCAGCTATCCTCTTCTAGGTCTGGAAAAAGGGCTTAAAAGGGCCAACACAGGCTAAGAAGGCCTATACTAGATGCGAGCAAGAATAATGATCTTTTATCACTGCTAAATAAAGCCAAAAACCCTGCCATAACAATTAGATACAAACGGAAGTGCATATTAGTAGCTGCAACATGGTCACAGACTTATTCGACCCAAGGATGACATAAGGCCAGATGGCAGCTTGAACGATGATATATGGTGATGTATGGGTCATAGTGTTGGGGCCAGAGGTCATTCTGTCACGCAGCTGTGAAGAGGTAAACATTCACAATATTAAAGTCAAATAGTATGTGTATGGGAACATGTCAGTTTTACTTCGTGATTTAACATAAACAAAGTGGTCCCCTGCGTGACAGCAGGTGGGAGAAAGATGTCAGTTAGAGATAGGTATTCACGTGATGTGAGACAGTGGTAGATACTGTGACGAAAGAAATATCTCTCTATATTTTGCTGCAATGGGTACCTGGGTGAATTGAGTGGGTGTCCGGCAACATTTGCATATCCTTGTTAATAAAGTAGTTAAATTCAAGGGGGGGTGTAATGCATTAATTACACAGACATCAGAACTCATCAGCATATCCATTACAGCTGCTGATGAGGTGTGCTGGGAGCAGGCTTTGTGTGAGAGCTGTGTCAGATGTATGCCTTTGTGCAAAGGGGCAGCATCTGCTGTTTGAATCATACAATCAGAGCCAGGAGCTAGATGGACATAGAGGTAGGTGGATCTTGCATAACCTGCTATTGGGATTTCTGGAAGAGGCAGGCTATTCAGTGGACAACGGTGCATCATGGAGAGCATGTGCTCCTCCAGAGGATGAGGTAGGAAGTAGGTCCATTACTAAGCACAGCATTTGCAACCTCTATACTGACAAACGTGTCCTTCACCCACCTCCTCCTGTTCTGATAAATGTCCACCCTAATGCATTGACTACCTCATTTCAATTCTGCCTCGTGGCCTCCTTGCGCCCTCCGGTGAGAGTGTGTGGCAGCAGATCTTGCATCTCCCTATAGTGTCCCTCTACAAAATGAGCCCCAGATAATGTTTCCTCCTCAGTGAAGTGCCTCGTACTCTTGAGTAGTACAGTGGCTATAGATTATGTCTGTTTTCACGTTGTTTCACAGTACAATGGAAGTGGAAGAGGGTAGATCCCTAAGTCTGGGCTGCATTTATTGCTTCCTGTATAAGATTTGCAAGGTATGTATAATTTTTTTCAGGTCATGTCTGTTTTCTTATTGCTTACTTTCAATTCATAGTCGTACATAAGGTAGGTAAAAATGTCCTCCTCTGCTATATGGAAATACACTTGAAAGATGTGCGCCTAAAATACAGCAATAAAGTTATCTGTAGAAAAGTTATGATCATGTTTTGAGCCTTACATTTACCCGCCCACTCTTGAAAGGCAGTGGGCCACCGTCTCCTATTACTGGGGGTACGTCTCTGCCTAGGGTTATGTATTGCATCTCGTTGGAGATGCGGGGTGATACCCCGAAACTGGTCCAGGGTGCTTGTTTCTGGTCAAGGGAGGACCTAGTCTGGCAGTTCCAGCTGGACTATTGCCATGAGGAGCAGGGTCAAGAATGATTTGGATGTGGCTGAGTTCGAACTGGGATGGCATAGTGTTCAAAAGAACAATCAATTCTATCCAGATCTGTTGACTGGAGGTGAGTGGATGAAAAGTTTCAGCACTCTGTCAATCATCTTGTTGTGTTTGCTACGTTTGCCCTAAGTGGCCAAGGGTATGCCCAGATGTGGGTACCTTGCTCGCTGTGCCAATGGATTCAAGCAAGCCTGGCTGATGAGGGGTGATAACCCAAAACCAGTTCCAGGCAGTAGCGGTCGGCAGTAGGTGTTTCTATAGGGCGGTGACGTGGGCAGGAGGAGGGGCAGGGTGGGGGGAAATAATGTATGGATTGCGGAGTTTTACAGGTAAGTAAACATTTAAATACATAAAACGAATTTCGTTGCGCACACTGCATCACATTTGGTACATTTGATCATTTGATTTGGTCATGAGTGATGTCACTGACCATGTCATGAGTGATGTAATATGTGGCGTCATTAGCAGTGCATTGCGGACGCGTGAGTTTTAGTTAGCTGAACTAACTATAACGGGGGAATTTCAATGCTTTTGTATGAGTGAAATGTCCAGCTAACTATAACATGTGTGAAACCTATGGTTTTTTCAGTGAATTTTTAAGGTTTTTTTATATGCTAATTCCTAACTATAACGTGGCTGAAACCTATGGTTTTTCAGTGAATGTCAAAGGTTTTGTAAATGATCATTTTTAAATATATTGTTATATTTGTTTATACTGATTTACTACATTGTTTTAAAGTATTTATTTTTAGATATTTTATTTTTTAAATTACATTACATATTTTTAATATAAATGGAATAAAAAATGTTTTTAAAAACATTGAAATTGTAATATTTTTTTTGTTTTATATATTTTATAATTTATATATATATTATATAGCAGGCAATTATATCCTATGGAAGGAAATTCAAGTTACTGGTAAGTATGGTGAAAATTACTTTTCAGGATCAGTATTGGGCTGAAAGATGCAGCACTGAGGTCTCTCCTGATACCAGGTGAGTAAATCAGAATTCGTAGTTCGGTTGATTTTAAATGAATTTTTTAAAGTTCCAAAACTCCACACTTTGAAGAATTTCCAAGTGAATCCAGTCAATGTTAGCCTATGGAAGGAAATACAAGTTACTGTAAGTAGGGTTAGAATTACTTTTCAAGATCAGTAGTGGGCTGAAAGATGCAGCACTGAGGTCTCTCCTGATAACAGGTGAGTACATCGGAATTTGTAGTTTGGCTGATTTTAGAGGAATTTTTTAAAGTTCCAAAACTCCACACTTACAAGAATTTCCAAGTGAAACCAGTCAATGTTAGCATGTGGAAGGAAATTCAAGTTACTGTAAGTATGGTCAGAATTACTTTTCAGGATCAGTAGTGGGCTGAAAGATGCAGCACTGAGGTCTCTTCTGATAACAGGAGAGTAAATCGGAATTCATAGTTCGGCTGATTTTAGAGGAATATTTTACTCAATAGTGAAGGAAGGGGGCAGGGCCTGAGGTGACATATGTGCAAACACACCCTGTGGCGCGTTTAAGTTAAGTAAATAATTCCTCTTCAATCCAGATGTCCCCTAGGGGCCAACTAGCCCACCAGGTACCTCCAGTATGCGCCAGAGAGCTGCGTTGCAGAGGGGTGTTCAGAGGCCACGCCCCTTTTTACGACAACACTCTGCAACGCAGCTCCGTGGTGCTTACTGGAGGTACCTGGTGGGCTAGTTGGCCCCTACGGGACATCTGGATTGAAGAGGAATTAATTCCCAACTTAAAAGGTGCTACAGGGCATGTTTGCACACACATCACCTCAAGCCCCGCCCCCTCCCTTCTCCACTGTACAAACGCGCCCCGTGGCGCGTTCTAAGTTGGGGGATTAAGTCCCCTTGAATACTGGGTTTCCCTGGGGGCCAAGTAGCCCACCAGAAACCTCCAGTATGCACCAGGGGCTGCATTGCAGAGAGGTGTAATGAGGCAATTCCCCTTTTTGCCCCTTTTTACACCTCTCTGCAACACAGCCCCCTGCATATACTGGAGGGTCCTGGTGGGCTACTTGGGCCCCAGGGACCCCCTGTATTCAAGGAGAATTACTTCCCCCTCTGCAAACACGCCAGGGGGCGTGTTTGCAGAGTGGTGCAGGGTGAGGGGCGTGGCCTCCTGCCTGATCCCGTTTTTTTTTTTTTTTAAAGAAGTGGGGCTGTGTAGCCCCCCGTCTTTTTCTTTTTTTGGGCCCTGGGGCCCCATCTCCGAGGGGCTGACCCCCAAATATATATATATTTTTTTTAACAGGAAGGGGGTTGGGTGGCCCCCCTCCTGTGGCTAATTCCAGACCCCAGTGACCCCATCCCCCGGGACATGCCACATTTAAAAAAATGTTTTTAAGGAGTGGGGCTGCCTCCATTTTTTTTGTTTTTAATTGTTTAAGGAGGGAGGCCGTGTGGCCCCCCTCCCGGGACACTTTTGGCCCCTGGGACCCCATCCCCCCAGGCCTGGCCATCTCCGTTGGGGACCGCAGCCTGCGGGACTCGGCATTTCTTTTCGGCATGGGGAGCAGCAATATGCTGCTCCCCATGTACAAAAGCAATGGTCTTTGGTTTTTGAAAAAGAGAGCATGTCTTTCAAAAACCATAGCAAACTACAGTGTCCTGGGGTGGGCACCCTGGGACACTGCAGGAGCTGGCCCTGGGGGTGGCGGCCCCCAGGGCTGCCACAAGGCACCAGGAGGGGGGCCGCGGGCCCCCCTCCCAACATTTAAAAGCCCTGGGGGGGTAGTCCCCGGGGTTGGGGGGTCCCTCACAGACCCCTTATTTTTAATATTAGAGCCCCGGAGTGGTGGCGGTCCCCGGGGAGAGTGGGGGGCTTGAGCGCCCCACGCAGGTTTCTATTATTTATTATAGAAGCCCCGGGGCTGGGGGGGCCGTGATCCCCCCGTACATAATGTGAAAGCCCCGGGGGGCGGCAGTCCCCAGGGCTGGGGGCCCCCTCTGGGCCCCCATTATTATAAATTAAAAGAAGCCCCGGGGGTGGTGGTACCTGGGGCTGCGGGGGCCCATGAGCCCCCCGCATATGTACGGGTGGCGGTCCCCATGGCTGGGGGGCCCCTCTGGGCCCCCCATTATAAAAAAGCACATTGCCCCTGGGACTTGCCCCCCCGTGACTAATTAGGAAAAAAGCAGAATTCGTTTTTTTTCCCCGCTGGATACGCGTACCCTACGTGCATCCCGAGATTTAAAAAAAATATTAATAATTTTGTTTGGCCTTGGGGGTCCTTGTGGGACTCCCTGAGCAGGCCTAGGGGGTCAGGGTGTTCCTACCCTGCCCCCTGTGCACCGTTTGCGTAATTGTTTTTCAGTTTTCTTGTGCCTCGGTTCTACCGAGACACAAGATGGCTGCCAACACTTCCTGGTTTGGAGTGTTGAAAGACACTTGACAGCCAATTAGCATGCAGATCGTGCTCGTAATGGTACGCATGTAATCCTCGGACGGTACGCGTACGGTACTTTGTCCATACATATATCTATGATTTTACTTTTCATTTTCTCAGGAACTACTGCACGGATTTACACCATTTAACAAAAAGCGTAATCTGCGAACCAAACTCTACCTTTTTGCCAAATTTGGTGTAATTCCGTTCAGCAGTTCGGGCTGTAGCCGAGTCTAAAGGTCCCTGTGGAAAATTGCATGGGGAAAACATGTTTTGGGACCCCCCCTTTTTTCTCGCCCCCCGCTTGACGAATCACTCCAAAACTTTCAGGATAGAAGCGGGGCGGAGCGCCCCATCTTGGAGAATTTCACGAACATTCGTCAACCGGCGCCAAAGTTATTCCAAATAGAATGTTGCGGATTTCCTATGGAAACTAGGTCCTAACTATAACTACCTACTGGCAACCGCTAGTAGGTAATATATATATATATATGAACAACCAATCCTGCTCCCTCAGAACCAACCAACGAAGTAGGCACGGACACGAGGCTGTAAGAATATGGCTTCTTTAATGGATCAGGTCACCCTCATCCCGGAGACACAAGAGACGCGTTTCACCTGCACAGCAGGCTTTGTCAATCTATATATATATATATATATATATATATATATATATATATATATATATATATATATATATATATATATATATATATATATATATATATATATATATATATATACATATATAAATATATATATCCTACACACTGTCACCTTCCTCGCGCTCTGGACCAACTCCAGCCAGGAAAAAAGCCAACGGACACGGACCAGTTGAAGTGCTCCAATTTTATTTAAGGTGCAGAAAAAGCCTCATGACGTTTCGGGTCGCAAGAGCCTTGTTCACATGACAATGCTTATTTAGATAAAACACCATTTTATAATGCCAGTGATTGGGTAAAAATCGTCACATGGGAGGGTAGTATTGTGTCATAGTGAACATAGAAGAGATACTTTCAGGTCTCCAAAGTGTAAGTTTTGGAAAACAGACATAAACCAAAGTATTAAATTAACGAATCATGGTAAAATACCAGATTTCTAAAATGAATGTAAATCACTTTAAATATAAATTTAAACAAAGGTTACCTATAAAAAAATACATACATTTCATCATTCCTTCTGATGACTTAATGGGACTGAGAATATCAATTAATGGTAAAATACCCATATATATACAATACAGTATTGACTACATGCTCTAATATAATAAAGTGCAAATGCATATTGGTCTTATATGTGCAAAATTCTCAATAGTGCAATTCCTAATGTGCAAAAAACTAGCAATGGTGCAAAGAATTGCAATGTGCAAAATGTTGCATAATAGTGCAAATATTATCAGTTATCACATGATAGGTCACCTACCCAAATCTAGTATCCTATCATTAAAATACTGTATTTTGTATATCAAATTTATACATATCAATAACCACACATATGGTTAAAATATATACAAGAACACTTAAATCAACAGTCCCATATAGATGCTATTGATGAAAGAGTAAAAATAACATGTTGTTTGTTCTTAGGAGATCTCCGTTTCTACACTAACTCTATTCCATCTTACTATGTTTAAAGAAATAATCATAATCACCGTGAATAAAGTCCATCAAGGGGCTGAGTATGAATGACTATCAGGGACCAAGGACCCAACTAGTCTACCATACTCAGCCTTACCCATCAAAAATGAAATTAGACTTTTAATCAATTGGCAGTAAATACAGGTGAATGTCAGATTCAAAAATCAAGAACTTGAATATTTTGAATATTTTGAATATTTCATGCTACACTGTATAATTCCCAGCCGGGCTAAAATTACATCAGTATTTCAGATGACAGTCGATACTGTGTTAGTACAGAATTAGCTAAGGTAAACATGTATACAGATCCTCCGTTACATTAAGCCCCCCCGGGCTCTTGGTGTTAAGTAAAAGGATATATTTAGTCTCAAGTCTCCTCAGTTTATTTTCTCTGTCTCCACCCCTTCTACTGGCTAAAATGGAATCAATTACCCAGTATTTGAGCAAGCTGTTATTACTCTGATGGACTTCCCTAAAATGCCGGGCCACTGGGTAAGTATTGTCACCATTAGCAATAGCACGTAGATGTTGTAAAATACGCTTATGTACAGCAAGCTTTGTGCTACCCACATATCTTAGTGGGCAAGGGCATTGGAGAACATAAACCGCAAATTCGGTTTTACAGGTTAGGACCTGTGTTATAGGGTGAGGATGATCAGTGAAACCGTCCATGTATGTTTTGGTGTTTTCTCCATGGACACACGCCTTGCAGGTTTTACAGCGGTAAAATCGTTTGTTCTGTTTCCACCACAATGTTTTATTGAATGGCTCTGGACTAGTGTCAACAATTTTATCTCTGAGGGAAGGTGCTTTACTGAAAGTAAGTGAGATCTTTTTGGGAAGAGTGGCTCCAATGATGGAATCTCGGGTAACAAGAGGCCAATGTTTGTTTATGATTTTATATAATTCTTTATGTTGCCTGCTGTACCCTGTTATCATGCGGAACTTTTTGTCCTCTGAATCTACTCTGTTATCAGATTCCAGTCTCAAGTAATGATTGCTTCCTAGTCATAGTCAGGAGTTCCTCCCTAGTTGACAACATGGATTTTTCTATAGCTTTGTAAATTACATATTTAGAATATCCACGTTCCAAAAACTATTTTTCAGTGTCTTCCTGAGCTACCTTCAGGTCTGTGGGGTTGCTACATACTCGGCGTAAACGAAGCATTTCCCCATAGGGGATGCTTGAGATTAAATGCGCCGGGTGAGCGCCTTTATGTTGCCTGCTGTGGTAAATAAAATTACCGGGACTATTTTTCTATACATTAATATCAACAAGAATAGCTCATAAAATGAGAGGCAGAGTCCGTGGTATCTGAGTCATACGGGCTTTAATTAGGATGACTCGAGTCACTGAGAATCGGGTTCCATCACCACTAAGGTTCAGGAAGGGATATCTAATGTTTTATTAACATCACACATTATATATAGTAAAATTGTGCAATTGCAATGAATACAGTAGGCGTAACAAGTGCAGAGAGAGAGATAAGAACATATGGGCGTAAAAGAAGGCGTGTAAAGAGGCATACACGGAGGTGTGTACCTGATGAGTCATAGAAGTGTCATAGGTGGGTGGATGCATAGAGAAAGTCTGCAGGGTCAGCAGAAACCTTCACCCTACATGTGCGCGCAACTGAACATGACGTGAGATTGACGTGTAGCTGGGGAGAGCTGGGGGCTTGACTTTAGCACTAGTAGAGGAGTCTGGAGTCTGGGATGTCAGAACGACCTGCACCTTTGGCATATCTGATATCATATGTTTGGAGGATGTATTATCTGAAGTAAAAGGTCTCTCGGGCAGAGGCCGTTCATCACTAAATGCTAGTGGGTGCATATATGTCTTCGTGCAATGCGCGGGGCCATAAGCCTACTATGGCAACGGGTTCAGTAAATCACTTGCATGGAGACAGGAAGGCTGGGCCCTATGCTCTGCAGGCGGAAATATGTTTACCTATTTCACTAGACTGGAATGTGTTTTTGCGGAGGCTGAACAGATAACTGTAGGCAAAATACCGTCTTGGCAGGCAGGCCAGGCCGAGCCAGGCACCGCTCGGCGGGGCAGGAAGTAAGGTAGAGGTCAGGGATGCATACCTAAACTACAGTTTTCAGAGACAGAAGAGGCTCGGAGCCTGAATTCAGGGCCTGGCTCGGCTGAGCCACAAAAACGTGTGCTTCGCGATATTTAAAAGTACACCATGTAAATGCATTGGAAACGTAGGCCTTAGTGCGGAATTAACATTACATACATGGAAGGCCTAATAACTGACATGCTAATATTGGACGGAAATGCAGGGGCATTAGTATGACAGGCACGGGAAGGGAATTACATGATAGCAGGGACATACATGTGGCATAGGTACATGGATAGGGTGCGAGGGGGGGACACACTGACTACCTAAAAATTTCTGTTTCCTCATTCCCTCCTTGGCCCCTACTGCGCCCTTTAGGATATATCTATTTTCATGAGACCATCTATCTGTTCATATAACATCATTTGCTCGTCTTTCTTCTGTCGAGCACGGGAACGTGAACGTGGACGGGGAATACAAGCAGTGGCACACAAGCCGCAAATCGCTGGGCCAGATTGCAGACAGAGACAGCAACTGAATACTATAAGCAGTACTAGTCCTAGGAATGACAATACGGTCCAGCCCCATCCCGCTATTACACTCCAGAGCCAGCCGGACCAAGACCATGGGTCCTGATGCAATTCACGGGCTATCTTATGGAGTCTTGTTATTGCAGCATACACTGATGGTGCGTTAGTAGGAATAAACACACAACAACTGGAGCCGATCACTCTACAAGCTCCGCCCCTATCGGCCAAGATGACGTCAAGAACAAGGCGGTTCTGAAGAACAACAAGTCTCATAGCAGACTGCTCTTCGGTCAGGTTACCTAAGGCAAAAGTAGTTTCGTTCACTACCGCCTCAAGAGTTCTCGTTAACCTGCGTATTATTTTACTATTTTGGACGGGACCTATGAGCCAGAAGTATCCTTTAATGTAATCCTTATACTGGTCCCACGCTGACTCAGAATAATCGATAACAGGAGGAAGGTCTCTCTAATGTCTAACATGCACAAGACGGGTATCTCGGTGATAATTGGATGGGGCTAGAAATACTGGTGGCAGTAGGAATGCAATATAACATGTTCCATCCCAATCCAAGGGCAGACGTACATAAGCTGTCTGACCACAAATAAAATAAGAATGGCGGGAAGCTTTGAAAGTAGACTTTCCTTTATCACTGAATTCGACCACAGTATTACAATCACTGTGTCCTAGATATACTGAAACATTTTTCCTAACGCATAATTCATCTTTCACTGGCAAGACGGTTATAAACGGCAAATCTGAATTAGTCTCAGACTGGACGTTCAAAATCATGAGGTTAAGGGAAAAATTTCCTAAATCGTACACTTCATTTTCTAGATCGGTTCCTGTCCTATGGGGAAGACCGTCCTTGTCTGGGAAACATGCTTTATTCATAACTGTATTCAGGTCTCCCCATATCCAATCGCCCTGGGAAACTGTGGACTTACTGTCTAGTGAGGACATTAAAGCAAACCATGCTCCCCACGAACCATTGTGTGAAAACGGATAAGGAAAGAGGGGCAGAGCTCCCTTCATTTTCTGGTAAGGTGGGAGTCGGCCACATACCCAGCAATTCGTAACATTGCTGGTCTGGTGAGAATGGTGTAACATACGGATAAAAGTATTGTTGCTCAGTGCTAGTCGATAGGATAGTTCGTGAGGTGGCAGGTCACTGAATGTGTGCTCTACAGTATCATTGAAAGAAGAATGTACATGTGAACCAAGAGGAGGAAAGAAAACATGTAGTGTCAAGCTTATACATATAATCGTAATACTTAGAAAAAACATAATAAGTAAGGTAACTATGCATCTACTACGTAGATTTTTACAACATTTCATTTTCATTTGTCTCTGTCTATCTCTCTCACTATTTGGGTCTACAGTCTCATACATGTCAGGAACCTGTCTAACCGCTTCACCCGAGGGGGACTTAAACAATTAAACGCTGTCTGACTTACTAGACCGTAGTTTGGATTGATACTCCTGCTGCAGAGTTTTTTCTAACAAAGGGAGTTTAGTGTCTGTTATCTCCGAACAGTTCTCAGAGTCTTTCGCAAAACAGTCTTTGGAATCTTTTCCTGAGCCAAAACCATGAAACCGTTTTACATGATGGGCGTGGATCCAGCCCTTACGACCTTCCACTTTAATAGCTGTCCTCGTTGTCAGTAGTACAAGTTTCGGTGACTTCCAAAGCGGCTCCAGGGGGCTTGACCGGTCGAAATTCCTTACGAGGACAAGGTTGCCAGGGACAATGGCGTGATCCTTAACCTGGGTGTTGTCTGGAAAGGCGGCGGCAACCTGTGAACGACAAGAGAGTAGTGCAGACATCAAGGAAGCCAGGTAATCTGTCAGCATATTACTGTCAACATCTGTAATTTTTCTAGGCATAGGCGTACCCCAAATATTTGGTGGTCTACCGAAAACAATTTCATAAGGAGATAGTCCGGTTCTGGAATGAGCTACCATACGCATGTAAAAGAGGGCAACCGGCAGGGCTACCATCCAATCTACGCCTTTTTCTGCACAGATCTTTGCTAGTCGTGTTTTCAGAGTCTGATTGTGCTTCTCTACGAGTCCAGCTGCCTCTGGATGTCGTACGCAATGGAACTTCCACTGGTACCCTAACAAGAGAGATACTTGTTTCATTAATTCAGAGGAGAATGGCTGTCCATTATCTGAGTACACGACACGGGGCAAGCCGTATCGCGGGAAGAATTCACGGACCAACTGTTTGGCAGTGGTCACAGCAGTGTAATCTGGGACTGGGTACGCTTCTGTCCATCTGGATAGGGCACATACAACTACGAGGACATACTTGAATCCTCGACATCTGTCCATCTGGATATAATCCATCTGGAGGACTTCAAAAGGGTGGCCAGGAGGATGAAATCCACCTTGTTCCACAGGGATGCCTTTGCCTGGATTGAACTGACAACAGATCATACAGGTACGTACTTTCTGTTTTGCTGCTGCACGTAAATGTTTGTTGGACCAGATGTTGGACCAGATGCTGTCTAACATGGCTTTTTCTCCTAAGTGTGCTGGACTATGTGCTGTATTAATGATAGCTTGAACCATAGAGTTGGGGAGAAACCATGTGGCTTTTCCCTTTGTCATCCATCCCTGATCAGTTTGGACCCCTCCTTGTTCAGTCCATTTCTTGATTTCATCTGGAGTGGCATGAGTCTGAATGTCGAGTACATCTTGTGTGGGGTCCCTGACTGTCATGCAATTCGTCAGTGGAGGTACTTCAGTCTTTGCCGTGTCAGCTGGACTGTCTGTATGAGTCTGTGCTGTAAGTTTAGCTGTTCGATCTGCCAGGTCGTTACCCTCGGAAATAGTGTCAGTAACTTTAGTATGTGCTTTGCACTTCATGATGGCTATGGCTGTAGGCAAGTGTATTGCGTCTAACAGAGCTTGAATGAGGGGACCATGCTGTATCTTGGCTCCATGAGTGGTCAAAAAGCCTCTTTCTTGCCAGAGGACACCGAAGTCGTGAACGACTCCGAATGCGTACTGTGAATCTGTGTATAGGTTTACTTTCAGGTTCTTGGCTCTAATGCAGGCTTGGGTCAGAGCAATGAGCTCTGCTGCTTGGGCAGACAAGGTGTCAATTCGATGTGTTTCTATGACTTCAGTATCAGTAGTCACTGCATACGCGGCCACTAACTCTCCTGTGCTTGTTCTCATACATGAACCATCCACATAAAGTGTCAGGTCTGGGTCGGGCAATGCAATGTCTGTCAAGTCTTGTCTTGGCTTCGTCATTGTGTTAATGACTTCCACACAGTCATGTGGTGTAGGGTCTGCTGTGATAGAGGGTAAAAGTGTAGCAGGGTTTAATATGTTACAACGTCTGATCTCTATGTGTGGCTGGAACAGTGTTAGTTCATATCCTGTCAGTCTTGCTATGGTCAGGTGCTGTGTCTGTGTCCTGTTTAAGAGAACTTCCACGGAGTGTGGAACCTGTACTGTCAGGGGATGTCCTAACACTATGGAATCGCTTTGTCTGATTGCTAGAGCTGTTGCTGCAACTGATTTTAGGCACGCAGGCAATGCCTGGGCCACTGGATCCAACGTACTAGAAAAATAAGCACAAGGCTTGTGTTTTCCTGCCTGATCTCGTGTAAGAACAGATAATGCTGTGCCATCGCGTTCTGTGACAAAAAGTGTAAAAGGTTTGCTGTAACATGGTGTCGCTAAAACAGGTGCTTGACATAGAGCTTTCTTTAGTTCATCAAATGCAAGTGTATGTTCCTGAGTCCAAGGGAGGACAGTCAAAGTCGCTGCCTCCTGTGTTGTCAACTGTATGAGTGGTTTGGCTAGATATGCATACTGAGGAATCCATTGTCTGCAGTAAGAAGTGAGGCCAATGAAGGCCTGTACCTCCTTTTGTGTCTTGGGTTGTGGAAGATGTGCAATTAGCTGAATGCGGTCAGGTGTCAACTGTCTACCCCTCTTGGACAGCAAGTGTCCAAGGTATACCACTTGCTGGGCACAGAATTGCAGCTTCGAAGGGGACACTTTATGCCCCTTTTCGGCCAGGAAATATAAGACTGTCAGTGATGCACGTTCGCAGTCTTGTTCTGTCCACGCTGTGATCAACAGATCATCAACGTATTGGAGCAGGGCAGTGTCAGGAGGCATGTGAATACTGTCTAGTTGTCGTTTCAGTGCTTGGCTGTAAATACTAGGGCTTTCTGTGAACCCTTGAGGATCCCTTGCAAATTTGAAGCTTCGGCCATTTAAACAGAATCCAAAGAGATACTGGCTTTCCGGATGGATGGGGACACTGAAGAAGGCGTTCTTGAGATCAATTACAGTAAAGAACGCAGCTTCGGAATCAATTGCAGTCAATAGGGAGGAAATGTCTGGGACCACTGGGTACTGGGGTATTATGCATTTGTTTAATTCTCGAAGGTCAATCACCAGTCTGTAGACCGGTGGTGCATTAGGGTCAGTTCGTTTAAGAATCGGGATGATAGGAGAATTACATACATTGGAGTCAGTTTCTACAACCACTCCATGTGCAATGAGTTTGTCAACAATTTTCAGTAAGGCCACTACAGCCTCAGGTGGTAACTTATATTGTCGGATTCGGGGCAGTACAACTCCTTGTTTGAGTTTGACACAGTATGGTGTAATGTGCATGCAACCTACATCAGTCGGACCTTGAGCCCATAAATGCTGTGGTACATTCTGTAATCTTGGATCCAAATCTCTCAACACATAATGTCCTTTAAAATCACGTAAAAACAATCTCACTCCTTCCGGAGAACAACAAATCACTGCTCCTAGTTCTTTCAACGCTTTTATACCAAGCAAGTTTTCTGGACATGATTTCGTAAGTAACAAGTCTGTAGTGCGGGACAATGGACCAACTTCTAGGGAAACTGGCTTTGATACTTCGTTAACAATAGGCTTTCCTGAAAATCCCAGGGAAATATTTTGTGAGCCTGAGAGCGGTGCCCCTGGAACCTCGTCATAACTGATGGTAGTTCTGCTCGCCCCTGTGTCAATCAAAAATTTTCTGTCTTTCCCTAATACATGACTATGCACGTAGGGACCCTCTTGATCTACAGGAACCTCGATAAGGGGCAAGCCAACCTCCCTCTCTAGGCCGTTTCATGAATACTGTTGATAATCTGGGTAATCAGACTGTGCATACTGGTACATTTGTTGTGTGACATGTTGTGTGGCAGCAATGGGTTGGGGTACAGCTACTGTCTGTTGTGCGTTCTGTGGAGGTTGCGTGTTCTGCGGGATGTGTTCCTGTTTAGGAGGACGCGGTCTTTCTTTCGTCTTGCCTGTAGCTATATTGTGTTTCAGGACAGCACATTCATTTATATAGTGACCTGGCTGTTTACAGTAGTTGCAGGTCCCTTTTACAGGTGGCGTGCCCTTTCTCTGACCATCTGCGGCTGGAACTGATTGGGCAACTAGTACTTTCATTTTAGTGTCTTTCATACGTCTCTTTTCGTGTTCCTGCTCTTCTCTAATTCGGTTCTGATGGTACTGTAACATTTGTAACATTTGGGAAGGGCTATTAGCTTGGCAGGTACTCTCTACCTTCAGTACTCTATTTTTAACCTGGGGTAAGGAATTCTCTACTAATTTGGTCACAAAAAGATGTGGATACGACTCACTACTTGTCTTTAGGCCGCTATTGATAATAAGCAAAGAAATACAAGCGTCGCCGCTTGTCCTAATGCGCACTGTTGCGTTACCTGCTGGAGTGCTAAATTTATAATTCTAAACCAATTGTACAAATCATTTCAACATTCAATAGAAATTATTTGATCCATGAATACGTTGATGCATAAACATTTTACTTAATTCTTTTTTTGAAGAAAAACATGTGGTTCAACCAATTGTACTTCTCATTGGATTATGGTTACACTTTCATAAATCATACATAAACAGTTTATACATTTCTTAGTGATGCCCTATGCATTTCGGGCCCCTTGGCCCTTCCTCAGGGGCGGTATCTGTGGAAATCAAAAAGATAAACGTTCTATTTGACAATGTTCTAGGAATGTACGGGGTAAACAGTCAAAGTATATTTAATTATTATGAACTAATGCAGACAGTGGTAAAGCTGCAGTTCTAGTAGTACAGGACAGATTTAAATAGAGTTGAAAATCATTAGAAGAGAACCAAAAGAAATACCAGGTGGGAGTGTTTAAATCAACAAGTAAAAAGGAATAGGTATTTAGTGAAGTTTGCGCTAAGAATGAAGTAAAAGACCTGTATACCACACCATGAAGTGCACACGGCACCATAGAGAATCACTGACCTTCAAAATACATAAGTATTATGTTGCGTCGGAGGCGCACCTCTAAGAAAGATTTGTTCTATGAAAATATATAAGGGGATCAGGTATAAGTATGGCGTAGGTTCGACTGTTCAAAGGAGAGAAAAAAGTAAAAATAACGGAAAACATACCCAGGATTAGCTGTGAAAGTCAGCAGTGTGCTGAAAAAAGTCGTGGCTGTTCGAAACGGGAAGGTCCTCGAACTACAACAGTAATATGAGCGAAATTAGTGAGCAGCTCGAAACCCAAAGGGTTCTATATACGAGATGATAGAAGGGGACGCTCACCTTGATAAAACTGTAAGACTCCGTGACACTACGCGGAGTGCTAGCGGAAAAGCTGCCGTTTTGGTGATAGTCGCGTGGAAGTAGGACTGCCGTGTGAGATACTAATAACTAAAAGAAAGACTACAAAGGCTCTAAGTAGACTAAATACAGTGTCGGCCATGATAGAAAGGTGTAGGTGAGTGAAGACAAGATGGAAATACTTCCACGCGACTATCACCAAAACGGCAGCTTTTCCGCTAGCACTCCGCGTAGTGTCACGGAGTCTTACAGTTTTATCAAGGTGAGCGTCCCCTTCTATCATCTCGTATATAGAACCCTTTGGGTTTCGAGCTGCTCACTAATTTCGCTCATATTACTGTTGTAGTTCGAGGACCTTCCCGTTTCGAACAGCCACGACTTTTTTCAGCACACTGCTGACTTTCACAGCTAATCCTGGGTATGTTTTCCGTTATTTTTACTTTTTTCTCTCCTTTGAACAGTCGAACCTACGCCATACTTATACCTGATGCCCTTATATATTTTCATAGAACAAATCTTTCTTAGAGGTGCGCCTCCTACGCAACATAATACTTATTTTGAAGGTCAGTGATTCTCTATGGTGCCGTGTGCACTTCATGGTGTGGTATACAGGTCTTTTACTTCATTCTTAGCGCAAACTTCACTAAATACCTATTCCTTTTTACTTGTTGATTTAAACACTCCCACCTGGTATTTCTTTTGGTTCTCTTCTAATGATTTTCAACTCTATTTAAATCTGTCCTGTTCTACTAGAACTGCAGCTTTACCACTGTCTGCATTTGTTCATAATAATTAAATGTACTTTGACTGTTTACCCCGTACATTCCTAGAACATTGTCAAATAGAACGTTTAACTTTTTGATTTCCACAGATACCGCCCCTGAGGAAGGGCCAAGGGGCCCGAAATGCATAGGGCATCACTAAGAAATGTATAAACTGTTTATGTATGATTTATGAAAGTGTAACCATAATCCAATGAGAAGTACAATTGGTTGAACCACATGTTTTTCTTCAAAAAAAGAATTAAGTAAAATGTTTATGCATCAACGTATTCATGGATCAAATAATTTCTATTGAATGTTGAAATGATTTGTACAATTGGTTTAGAATTATAAATTTAGCACTCCAGCAGGTAACGCAACAGTGCGCATTAGGACAAGCGGCGACGCTTGTATTTCTTTGCTTATCGAACAGCACAATATGGACATTGTGCTTACCTAAGCAGCACGCTTTGAATAACATTTAAAATGTAGTTTCTAAGGTTAAAAATCAGGTGTGCCCAGCTCCAGTTCTATCGCTATTAATAATAAAACATTTCTCAAATCTAGAATAGAAATCACTAGTGTCTTCATCTTGTTTCTGTTTGCAGGCTGAAATGGCATCCCAATCTTCCTTTTTAGTTGTCAATAATCTCGTCAAAACCTGTATCAATAACTCTGGTAATTCTTTAGCTTTATCCCCGAGACCAGTACCCGGGACTCGTGTATTTTCTTCGTCTTCTAATTCTGTCCAGTTGATCTTTTTCTCTCCCACCTCCCATTCTTTTTCTTTAAGTTTTTCGTAAATGCCTGCAGGTAACAGGACTTTTAACATTTTAATTGTATCAGCATATGTATACTCTCCCATGCGGAGCATGTCTTTTAATTCACGGTGGAACCCTGCTGGATCTTTGTCATGACAGGGTAGCAATTTTTTCATTTCCAATAATTCCATTTTCGTCAAGGGTGTGTAAAGGTATACTCGATGAAGCGTACCCACATTATTTCTAATGGGATGAACCTCTCGTAAAGGATTGTGTCTGTCTATGTAAAAGGTCTTCCTTTCTTGGTGTGGAACAGGAACGAAATGTTGAGTCAGGAAAGTCCTGTATTTATGTCGTTGTTCTAGAATAACATTAATTAATTCAGTACCTAGACCTCTTCATCTTGCTAGGAGTAAATCGTCCAATAAATTATATAGGGGACCTGGATCAGAATGCTGATTCTCGTACAAAGTAATGAGATGTTGAATCATGTACATACCGGCTAATCGCTGTTCTTCCGGAGGAAGACTTAAAAATGTTTGCGCTACTACGTCATCCTTATATACGTTAGTATTGCCAGCCCATTGTACTGCTGACCGGGCTATTTCCTGTTCATGCATGGTACTAAGTTCACTACTCCCTACCCGTCTTTTCAATGCTTGGTCAGTGGCTTGGAATATGTGTTCAAGGGAGTACTGTTCTGGTATGGGCGAAAGAAAACGTTTCTTGCATTCTGGGCGTATAGGTCTATCAAAGGGTCTCGCCCTACCTACGTAATTAGTTCTGCTAATGTCCTCAATTTCTACATTATCGTCCTCCGAGACTTCGTCATCTTCTTTCTCGGCTTCTTTCTCCGCCCGTTCCCTCTCGTGTATCACAACAATTTCTTTCCGAATCTTTTTGTACATGGCTTCTACACAATTCTGTTTATCATGTTTACCAGCAGCTATGTTGTCACTCCAGTTTGTCAGGACTTTAATCCCTTCTTTATCTTTACTTGGCTGGTCTTGTTCCCTTATCAAACATCAAAAACTGTAAGATCATACGTTGAAGCTCCACTTTCCTATGGGCCATGGCCTCGTGAATACTTTCTGGTCCCTCCCCCATTCTAATGAAGTGGTATATTTTGTCTAAATGTTCCTTCATGTCTGGTAGGATACTCAGATAGTTTGCAACGCGTCTTATACGTAATGAGTATATAAGCATTGGACCTTCACCTGGTACTGGGTCATATATACAATCAGTAAGGTACTGTCTAAGGGTTGCGTATGTAGCTGTTTTTGGCGTGCGCTGTAATGCTAGTTCTCGTAGTGATGATCGTTTTATCTGAGGCGGGGTGGAGGGGCCTCCTCCCGCTGCTCCTAAACTGGGATCGCCTAGGCTTGCATCAGGTTTTACTGGCTGTGTTGCTGGTTGTGTAGTTACTGGTAACGTTGTTACTGGTAATGCAGGTTGATCTTGGGTTACAGGTGTATGAAAAGGATTGGTAGGACCGATGACAGGAGGAACAGTGGGGGGAGTCGTGTTATTAACAGGGTTGGGAGGAGGATTAGTAGGAGGTACACGTACGTTTACATACTCTGGAGCCGCGTCATCTAAATAGGAAGAAAGGAAAATGTCCGCTGCGGTCTGTTTATGGCTACGGAGTTTAGTCAGGATCAGTGGTGGTGGCAAGTTACTGGGTACTTCCGGGGTCACTTTAGGTAGGCCCTCGGCAAGAAGGGGATACATGCCTTTAATAAGGGCATTTCTTTGTCGGTCTAATTGTTCTGCTCTAACTCGTTCATCTTCTTCTAGTAATTCTTTTTCTTGGGCTTTTTCTGATGCTTCTCTACTTCTCTCTGCTTTTCTAATTTCTTTCTCTGTTCTTCTATGCGCTTCTTTACGCCATAACTCTATGGCATCTTTCTGGGATTGTCTGGCTTTCTTTTTCCACAGTACTTCTTCTACTCTCATGATGCAATCAGCATCCCATGTCCCTGAGACAGGCCATCTATATTTCTCTTCCAGATCTTTAGTATAGTCAACCCATAAATCTAAGTACAGTATGGCATCTAAGCCATGTTTATGGTACATAAAATGTCCGGGAGTATCCCTAGGCGGGACGGGAACTGCCTCTTCGAGTATCCCTTTCCTGGTTCCTATCTGACGTAATTTCGAAAACAGCGGCATGTTTGAACTAACCTGAACGAAAACACATTAAACATGAAAACAAATTGCAAACAGTCATTCATACCACGACATTAAAACATTGCGAACAGATACTACCTGGTACGTAAAATAACACAATTCTGAGAGTCTCGAAAAACAATACTAGAATACTGGATGCACTGCTAGAACAGTACAGTCATACCGGTCCCATAAAGAGACACGTCTATACCGAATCTGTGTACCCAGACCCGTCTTGACCGGGGTCAAATAAATGAACAAGTCTATATGCATTCCCAACAACGGTACTCACCGGGAAGCAGAACTGAAGGCCTCGGAAACTCGACACTGGACTGGACTGCTACGGCTTCTGGTGCTACGCATGCGCCTCGGAACCAGGTGGGCCTCCAGATACCTCGGACCTTGCTCTCTCTGCTTGGGCTCTGGTCGGGACAGTCCGCATTCCTCACCGCCTCGTGTGGATGCCTGGTCGCAGTCTCCGTCTCCTCCGTGGGCCTGAGGGAGTCAGCAAGAACACCCGCGAATGTGCACAGAAAAAGGGTCCGTCACGGCTGTAGAAGGGGTCAGGGGCCTACATTACATCGCCGGCGCGTGGGGAAGAGGACTCGTGCCTGTTCGGGCGCCAGATTATGTGGTAAATAAAATTACCGGGACTATTTTTCTATACATTAATATCAACAAGAATAGCTTATAAAATGAGAGGCAGAGTCCGTGGTATCTGAGTCATACGGGCTTTAATTAAGATGACTCGACTCACTGAGAATCGGGTTCCATCACCACTAAGGTTCAGGAAGGGATATCTAACGTTTTATTAACATCACACATTATATATAGTAAAATCGTGCAATTGCAATGAATACAGTAGGCGTAACAAGTGCAGAGAGAGAGATAAGAACATATGGGCGTAAAAGAAGGCGTGTAAAGAGGCGTACACGGAGGTGTGTACCTGATGAGTCATAGAAGTGTCATAGGTGGGTGGATGCATAGAGAAAGTCTGCAGGGTCAGCAGAAACCTTCACCCTACATGTGCGCGCAACTGAACATGACGTGAGATTGACGTGTAGCTGGGGAGAGCTGGGGGCTTGACTTTAGCACTAGTAGAGGAGTCTGGAGTCTGGGATGTCAGAACGACCTGCACCTTTGGCATATCTGATATCATATGTTTGGAGGATGTATTATCTGAAGTAAAAGGTCTCTCGGGCAGAGTCCGTTCATCACTAAATGCTAGTGGGTGCATATATGTCTTCGTGCAATGCGTGGGGCCATAAGCCTACTATGGCAACGGGTTCAGTAAATCACTTGCATGGAGACAGGAAGGCTGGGCCCTATGCTCTGCAGGCGGAAATATGTTTACCTATTTCACTAGACTGGAATGTGTTTTTGCGGAGGCTAAACAGATAACTGTAGGCAAAATACTGTCTTGGCAGGCAGGCCAGGCCGAGCCGGGCACCGCTCGGCTGGGCAGGAAGTAAGGTAGAGGTCAGGGATGCATACCTAAACTACAGTTTTCAGAGACAGAAGAGGCTCGGAGACTGAATTCAGGGCCTGGCTCGGCTGAGCCACAAAAACGTGTGCTTCGCGATATTTAAAAGTACACCATGTAAATGCATTGGAAACGTAGGCCTTAGTGCGGAATTAACATTACATACATGGAAGGCCTCATAACTGACATGCTAATAATTGGACGGAAATGCAGGGGCATTAGTATGACAGGCACAGGAAGGGAATTGCATGATAGCAGGGACATACATGTGGCATAGGTACATGGATAGGGTGCGAGGGGGGGACACACTGACTACCTAAAAATTTCTGTTTCCTCAGGGCATTGGAGAACATAAACCGCAAATTTGGTTTTACAGGTTATGACCTGTGTTATAGGGTGAGGATGATCAGTGAAACCGTCCATGTATGTTTTGGTGTTTTCTCCATGGACACACGCCTTGCAGGTTTTACAGCGGTAAAATCGTTTGTTCTGTTTCCACCACAATGTTTTATTGAATGGCTCTGGACTAGTGTCAACAATTTTATCTCTAAGGGAAGGTCTTTACTGAAAGTAAGTGAGATCTTTTTGGGAAGAGTGGCTCCAATGATGGAATCTCGGGTAACAAGAGGCCAATGTTTGTTTATGATTTTATATAATTCTTTATGTTGCCTGCTGTACCCTGTTATCATGCAGAACTTTTTGTCCTCTGAACCTACTCTGTTATCAGTTTCCAGTCTCAAGTAATGATTGCTTCCTAGTCATAGTCAGGAGTTCCTCCCTAGTTGACAACATGGATTTTTCTATAGCTTTGTAAATTACATGTTTAGAATATCCACGTTCCAAAAACTATTTTTCAGTGTCTTCCTGAGCTACCTTCAGGTCTGTGGGGTTGCTACATACTCGGCGTAAACGAAGCATTTCCCCATAGGGGATGCTTGAGATTAAATGCACCGGGTGAGCACTAGCTGCATGAAGTATACTATTTCCAGCAGTTGTTTTCCGGAAAATTATACTCTCAAGATGTCCATCATGAATATACAGTTCAGTGTCCAAGAAAGTGATAGACTCTTGGCTAAGGGTGGCAGTAAACTTGAGGTTGAGGTTATTGCTGTTTAAACTCTCAATAAAACTCAAGGCTTCCTCCTTACTCCCTCTCCATATAATCATCAGATCGTCTATAAAACGATGCCATCTAATCAGGTTGTTGTTAACAATGTTGTGGTAGTTGGGCCTGAGGACCAGCTCCTCCCAAGCTCCCATGTGCAAATATGCAAAGCTTGGGGAGAAGCTGGCCCCCATTGCCACACCCTGAAGTTGGCGGTATAGCTGCTGATTAAACAAAAACAAATTATTTGCCAAACAGAAGCGAAGCATGCTCAATAACATTTTGTTGTGATCTTCAAACTCAGAGCCCCTTCTCGAGAGGTAGTGTTTTGCTGCCGCAATGCCATCAAGATGTGAAATGCTGGTATACAGCGATGTTACATCCAGCGAGATTAGCCAATCCCCCACTACCCATTCAATGTCCATGATTTTAGTCAACAAGTCCCCAGTATCCTTAATATATGAGTCTAAATTCCGCACATAGCCCTGTAAAAAATTATCAATGTAGACAGAGGTGTGCTCCAGAAGACTGCCTCTAGCAGAAATTATAGGTCTGCCCGGTGGGTGTTGGGGGTCTTTGTGCACTTTAGGTAAAAAGTACAAGATGGGTGTGATAGGATGGTCAACTTTCAAATATTTATACTCAGCTTCGCTGATAAGTTTAGAAGCCTTCCACTTAGTCAGTATTTGGTGGTAGTTCATTTTAATTGTTGTCAATATTTGCATCTGAATTCGTTCATAACATGTACGATCGTTGAGTTGAGCATATGCTTCTTGGTCGTAGTTGTTTTTTGACGTGAGGACTACATTGCCCCCTTTATCACTTCCCCTCACAATGATGTCCTTATCTTGTGAAAGTCTTTTAGTTAACGCCTCATATTGTTGTGTGCGAACATTATGTTGCCATTTCTTTTTATTTGTATTTATTGTCTCGCCATGTAGTTGTTTAAGGTCCCCCACCACATTCTCATGGAAGACATCTATATTGTCTCTAGGCAAGATTGGTACGAACACGGAGGGTGGCCTGAAATGGGTTTCCATCGAAATTCTGTTGCCCATTTCATCAAATGTTTTATCCTCATCTCCATGAATATCCTCATAGCCAGCTCCCTCTGTTTCCCAAAGTTCTGTGATAATTTTTGTACCTTGTGTGGCAATCATAGTATCGCTATTTGAGTTCATGGTCTGGGTTGTGTTTTTATTCCTGTCCTTCAAAGTGTAGAATTTTCGTAATTTTAATTTGGGAACTGCTTTGTACACATCACAACGAGTGGAGGCATAATTGAAATTGCAAGGGGATGCATAGGTCAAACCCAATTTGAGAATTTCCTCTTCATTTGTTGATAATTTTAAAGATGTTAGGTTGACGATAGTGCGGTTCTTGTCCCCCGCTAATCCTGTGGGGAAGCAGCTCCCTGCCCCCGACCTCGTCCCCGTCCTCGTTTTTTCTTTTGGAAACCTCCTTTTTGCCGCCCTGTCTCTTTGGCGCCTTCGATAATTTGCCCATTTGCGGCTTGACCTCTCTGATTTTGTGGCCTTAATGATTTCAGTCTCTCCTGACATAAAAAAGCAATTTCCTGGCCAGGTGAAGGTTTGGGTCTAATGTCCGCCTGTATTTGTTTGCGGCGGTCTGTTTCCGATCCTGTTTCAATGTCAGAGCTATAGGTGGAGTTGGGTGAGGCTGTGGAGTCTGATGCCGTTTGTCTTTGACGAACAGTCTTAGATTTGGGTGGAGCTGGCTTAACCGCTCCCTTATGGAGTGAGTCATATTTACGAGAAAACGTAAAAATCTGACCCAACTCGTAGTCATTACGATCTCTCGCAAATTTATAAGCTTTTCTTTCTGTGATTTTAGTTTCCTCTTTGCTAAGGCGCTCATTCATCGCTTTTAACAAACGTGTTCGCTCCTCCTCTTCTCCTCTATATATATTACCTACTGGCGGTCGCCAGTAGGTAGTTATAGTTAGGATTTTTTTCAATGCAAAACCTTAAAAATCTATTTGGAATAACTTTGTGCCGGTTGAAGAATCTGCCTGGAAATTTACTCAAATTTATTCTCGTGGAGCTCCGGTCCTTCCTTGAAAGTTTGGGGGGGATTCGTCAAGCGGGGGCCGAGATAAAAGGGGGTCCCAAAACGTGTTTTCCCCATGTTAATTTCCATAGGGCGGTCGAACTCACTTTTAGCCCGAACGGCTGAATGGATTTCCACCAAACTTGGCAAAATTGTAGGGACTGGTAGCCCGATGTGTCTTTGCTATGTCTCAAGATATGCGCTCCAGTGGTTTTTGAGTAATTTAGGTTAAAAAAATATATATCTATGGCAGCGCCCCGGTACGCGCACCGGGGAGTGCACCGGGCGCGCCACGCGACTTGCGCATGGAAAGCTGATTGGCTCTCGGGTGTCTGTAAACATTCGAAACAGTCCAGAGCGGCCGCCATCTTGTGTCTCTGTAGAATCGAGACACAAGAGGTGGGAAAAACAAAGGGGCAAATGACCATAAGGGGGCAGAGTAGACCCCCCCTAACCCCCTAGGTTTGATGTGGGGGTCATAAAAGGGCCCACCGGGGCCAAACATTTTTTTTTCTCGATTTGCGCGGGGGGAGCGCCCGGTACGCTCACCGGGGAGCGTACCATGGGGGAAAAAGAATGATAGAGTTTTCAAAAAATGTAGCATTTTTTTATAAATTGGAGGTAGTTCTAAAAAGAACTGTTTTTTTTTCTTTTTGTTGTTTTATATTTTGTTGTTGTTTTTTGAACATTTTTTACTTTTTTTGACTTTTCTGAACATTTTTTATTTTATTTTTGTATTTTTTAAGGGGAGAAACAAAAAACAGAGAATTCTAAAGGGCTCAACAGGAGCAAAAAAAAGCGGAAAAAATTAATGTTTCCTTGGGCACTTGTGGTTATCCCAAGCACGGTTAATAAGTGTGATGCATTGCTCTCCATAGCATATTGTTTGTCCACAAAAAATACAAACCATTTTAAATTGGAAAAGTTTGTTTGTATAGTGGAGCACATCTCCCTAACTTCCGGTCCCGATGGGGTGGAAACATTAGTTTGGGAGGTGCTGGCAGAAGATTTGACAGGGTTTCTGGCCAGTTCCCTGACCTCTGCTCTAGCATAGTTATTTGGATGCTTTCGTAGCATATGTCTGATCATCGTGTGGTTGCCGAAGGAGTATTTTTTGTTGGGATTCCCCCTTGACATATTAAGCAGGTTGCCTTAGGCGCATTTACTTTTTTTTTGTCGTTGGGGATTGAAAAAAATTGCCAGATGATGTGCTTTTCAGGTTTGTAGGTAATATTGTCCTCTCGGACTAATCTCCTCTCCTCCTCCTCTTCATCCTCCTCCTCTTCTTGATCTCCACCTCTGTGAAGTTGAGGTGGTTCTTGTGGTGGTGGTGGTGGTGGTGGTGGAGGTGGTGGTCCAGAAGATCCAGCAGCTGCAGCTAATGTAGCCATTTTCTACTTAAATAACTGCAGTTCTACCTCTCTCAAAGCAGAAAGTTAGAATGAGGAAAAAAGGTGGGGTTTTTCATCATTTGGAAAAGAAAACTGTTCTGAACCAATGAAAAGTGTTATTTTCAGGTCACAAGACCAGGGGTTTCATCATTATGAAACCAAAACTGTTATGAACCAATAAAAAGTGTTATTTTCAGGTCACATGACCCGACGCGCTTACGCTACACGCCCCGGGGCGCGTCGCGTAAACGTGTCAGATGCTTACGTTGTGCGATCGTATTCGCTCAAGTGCTTCCGGGTGCGCTTACGCCTTGGGTATCACGCGGACGCGGCTCCGCGATACGTCACGATCATGTTTTTGTTCGCGACATTGGCGCTAACGGGACGCTTCCCGGTTCGCGCACCGGGGCGCTTCAGAAGACTGCGCTTTCCGGGGCGCTCACCGGGGAGCTCACCGGGGCGCGCACCGGGAGCGCTCCAGGGCAAAAAAAACTAAAAAAAAAAAAAAAACAATATACATTTAGAAAATTGGTTTAAATAGAAATATAATATAGGATTCATTTTCTAAAATATTACATTTCATAGCTATAGACATTCGCTATTTAAAAAACTTAGAAATTCACTGAAAAAAACATAGGTTTGGGGCCTTATATATAGTTAGGAATTAGCATTTAAAAAACCTATGAAATTCACTGAAAAAACCATAGGTTTCAGACCAGTTATAGTTAGGAATTAGCATTTAAAAAACCTTTGAAATTCACTGAAAAAACCATAGGTTTCACACCAGTTATAGTTAGGAATTAGCATTTAAAAAACCTATTAAATTCACTGAAAAAACCATAGGTTTCACACCAGTTATAGTTAGCTGGAAATTTTACTGACATAAAACCATTGAAATTCCACGTTATAGTTAGTTGGACTCACTATAACTTGCGCGTGTAATGCACTGCTGATGACGTCACATATTACATCACTCATGACATGGTCAGTGACATCACTCATGACTGAATATATATATATACATATATATATATACCATGTGAATTTTTCTTCCTTCAAGAAAATGCCAGGACACTCCAGAGTGCTTTGCTTAGTTTACGGAGCACACAGAGAGACAATGCGTTCAGGACTGACTTGGAGGCTGAAGGGGACCTCTGGAAGACACCAAGCTGTACAGGTCAGAACAATACAGGTCAGAGCAATATTGGAAATGAAGAGAAAGTGTGGGGAAATGCTGATAGAAAGTCAACAAGGTAAAACAGCATTGGGGTTAAAAGAGGAGGTTATTTAAATACCTTGAAGAAGAAATCGAGTAAACTCCCAGGAAAAAAGGAGTGGACCAGTTAAACATAGGAGGAACGCAGCTTTTAGAAAGGGTGGAAGGGGCAGTAGAGAAGAAGGCCCAGCAAAACAGAACCAGCTGAGAAGTGGATAGGGAAAAAGTTGTATGAAGGGGGCACAAAGCAAGACGCAAATAAACTGTCAGATTAAAGAATCTGCCCCTTTGAAGCAAGTGGACACGGATACAGGAGAGTGAGTAACCCCAAAAATGGGAAGGTCGAAGGGTAAGAGTGGAGAGATACAAGCAGTAAGTCTTAAGATCACCCCCTCATTGAGGACCTTTTTCAAGGTAGTTCCTAAAAAGCTGTTGATAAAGAATCCTGCCTTAGTAAATCCCGGGAGTGTCTCATTAGGGGGACAGGATATAGTAAATACTAACAAATTTCAGGTTCTGGCAGAAATTTTTGAACCCCAGGAAGGAGATATTTTAGAGAGAGAGGGGGACCAAGCTGGGACGGAGTCATCTTCTATCTCTGGAAAAATGGAGTCACTTTCTATACAGCCTCAGGCTCAGCTTCAGAGACAATCACAGGCAATACCTTTTGAAGACCTGCTTGTAACATCTAAAGATGTGGGAGGAATGAGTTTAATAGAAACAAAGCAACTAGAAAATCAACCGCAACCTCAGCCTCAATCACCAGTACCGCCACAGTCAGTCACTGATCTAATTCAATTACTAACTACTGACGTGAGGAGTAGATTAGAAACATCTGAGTTGAATCAGAAAGAGATTAGATCTGCCTGTGAGAGTCTGTAAAAAATGCTGGACGACATAGCAGTTAAAACTTCACAGTTGGAAGTTGAAATGAAAGACCTAAAACTGGAATCAGAGGTTAACACAAAAGAGATCAGATACCTTATGGTAAACGAGGTTATTGAAAGAAAAAAATAAATCATTGGAAAATAACCAAAGAAGAAGTAACCTTCGTATTTTAAAGATTCCAGAGGGAGCGGAGAGGAGGATATAAAAGCTTTTGTGGTACATCTGATTAAGGAAGGACTGCATGTAAAGTGGACAGATGGGAATTAATTAAGGACATACCGAGGGTCCACAGAGATCCATATAGACTGAGTGTAAATAAAACTAAACCGAGGAAAATCTTGGTAAATTTCCATACCTATGATTTAAAAGAAGAAATTATTTCTAAACCATTGAAACAGAAATCACTGACAGTGGATGGTATTAACTTTGAAATTAGGTCAGATATCTCCCAATTCATGGCAAAGAAGCACTGTGAATTTGGAAATCTGATTGAGCCCTTAAAGAAACTGGGTGCCACAGCACAGTTAAAATTTCCAGCCAGCTTACGTGTAGTGCACAATAATAGGATGCAGACCTTCTGCAGAGTAGAGGAAGTAGAGGAATTTCTTAAATCAATATCAGGGGCAGGCACAGGATAGGTGGGGCTAAATCTATTTCTTTATTATTGTTGGTATTCTACCTAGGGTAATTTTCTCTGGGGCTTTTGTTTCCCTTTTTTTACTCCTTTCATCTTTGAGTATTGCAGATAGTGAATAGGGGGCACACAGGTTGTTTCTGTTTCAGACCTAAGAACTACGCAAGAGAATGATCTTAGCAATATAAATATATATATATATATATATAAGGAAATGAGTGAGGTGTTTAAAAATAGAAAATGGTTACAGAAAGTGGTATGTGCAGAGGGGTGGCGATTCTGGTAAAAGTCAATCCTCAGATTTTAATAGTGAAAAGTAGGGTGGACAAGGTTGGTAGGTGGGTGATTGTGATGATGAGATGCTATGAACAATTATACAACTATGGGCCTAATCATGATGATCCTACCCCTTTTGGCAATTTACTTTCAGAATTGCTGGATTTTCCTGACCCTTTCTTAATGGCAGGGGACTTTAGTGTGGTTCTGGATAGTAGTTTAGATCATTCTACTAAAAGCAGTGGTATTATACACAACAAATCAAGATCACTGATAATAAACTTGATAAAGAATTTAGGATGGTGTGACATATGGAGAGAAAGGATGGGATCTCTAAAGAGCTTCACTTTTAAGAACAAGAAATAAGGACATCAATCCAGAATAGATCTGTTTTTAGTTAACCAAAATATAAAAAATAGGGTTAGGGACGCCAATCATGTTGGAGCACAAATGTCAGACTATTCTGCTATAATGATGCTCTTGGTACCTCTGAGTTCTGCAATACAAGGGAGATGGACTATGGATCTTATTATATTGTCTAATGAAGACATGATGGATAAACTTGGGGTGGATTCTCAGGAATTGTTTAAAAATTATTTGGGCAGCGCTCCTATTCGGATAGGGTGGGATACTTATAAGGCCTTTTTAAGGGACAAAATCATATCACTTCAGGCATATAAAAAAAACAGCGAAAGGTTGAGATAGCAAATATTGAAAACAAATTGAAATGTTTGAGCAAAAAATACAATATGATTAGATAGAATATGATCAGACCCTTAAAATGAACCTTCTGGCGGTAGTGGAAAGATGACTACAAGAAAGATGGCAAGCAAGTAAAATGGCCCACTTTAATTATGGGGAAGGGTGTGGCAAGTTACTTGCATGGAAGATAAAAAGTGATCAGGCAAAAACTTTTTATAAAATAACTAAATTATGGAGAGGCAGGGTGTCCTACCAGAGTGGGGACAGTACTGAGGATACTCTATTAAAATATTTTGGGGAAGTGTATTCAGAGGACCTAAGTACAATAAGAAGGGAGGTAGATTGGTTAGGCCAAGAAATTCCCCACAGAATATCTGAGCTTCAAAAAGATGCTTTCAACTGTGCAATAATTGAGCAGGAAATAGGAAATGCCATCAAAGCAGGATAAACGAGTAGGGCAGCGGGTCCAGATGGTCTTCCAATGGAGATATATAAAAAGCTAGGAAAATATCTAGTGCCGGTTCTTGTTAGGTTGTTTTCAGAAGTGTTTGAAAAAGGAGAAGAGATCCCCCCCTCATGTAATGAAGCCACTGTCACTTTGGTACTTAAACCAGATAGACCACCTGACTTGTGTGAGCCTTATAGGCCTAACTTGCTGCTAAACTCTGACTATAAGATCTATACGAAAATATTAGCAGACAGATTGAATTGGTTAGAGTACTCCTTCATGAATATCAGAAAGGCTTTGTGTGGGGTAGAGGTATTAAAGATCAAACCTACAGTCTAATTGGAGCCATAGATTTAGCTTACATTTTTTTTTTTTTAAATATATTTTTATTGCAGGAATTAGTAAATCGTTACAAAATCGACCAGCATTATATCACAAGCAATATCAGCGAAATACAACCCTCTGTCCCCGCACCGTAAGTTCCGTACACAGCCATCCGGCCCACAACCCTGGGGTCGGGCGGCGAAATTCAATGGGGGCTCAGAAGGATGTCAGAGCTGGTCCGGATGATCCACTGTCCGTCATCTGCTTTTCCAAACAAGCCTATAAACCCAAAAGAAAAACCCCCACCCTCAAAATACTACTAACCAAAGTAAACCCCACCCAACCCCGCCATCAGCGCCTGGGAACAACCGCAACAGGATCTGATATGGGACCCACGGGGAAAGCATCAGGACTAATAGTGCAAATGTTTAACGGGACTCGGGGCGAGTCGCTTCTTCATCTTCAGAGTCGCTGGGGGCGCAATAATCCCTGAGGGCCTGCACTAACATTTCCCACTCCAACGCTGCCTCCTGCGCCTTCTCATTACGCTGCCTCCAAGCCAGTTGGTATCTCAGTGTGCTCTCCCCCGCCGCCCACTTTAAGAGCTCGCTGTGCCATCGGCTTCCTGTCGGACCAACTCGTGCCTTCCAGTTCCTGGTCACCTCTCGCTTAGCAAGGAGGAGCCCTAGGTCGATAAATTTGCTGGAAATTTTATTCTTGGGGGTATGAGGGAACCAGTGTAGGAGTCCCACCGCCGCATCAAATGATAAGGATCTCCCCGTCACCTCCTCCAGGGTCTTCCCCACTTCCACCCAGTAGGATGATAATCCCGGGCAGGCCCATAGCATGTGGAGGAGGTCCGCCTCCTGAGCTGGGCACCTAGGGCAATCCGCCGAATTCGTGGCAAAATATCGCTTAATTTTCACTGGGGTCAGATATGCTCTATGGAGAACGTAATAGTGGACCAGCTGAAAACGGGCGTGGCGTGTGCCCTTCCAGGCTCGCCTCACCAACTGGGACCAGGTCGTCTCCGGGATCTCCCTGCCAATGTCCTCCTCCCAGCGGTTTCTCAAAGTAGTGAGAGGAGCCAACCCTTCGTTGATCAATCTACCGTAAAGGCAAGTGACCGCCTTAACCGTGCCCGCAGACATCATCACGTATTGGCACACCGGAGATAAGGCGGGTTCCTCCTGCCCGCTCTTCCAGTGTGCCTGGATCGCTCGGACAATGGCCGAGTGCAACAGAAAGTCACCACGGGGGATCTCGAAGCGGTCAATAAGATCCTGGAAGGGCAAGAGCGCCCCGTCCTCATACAGATCCCCAACTAGCTGTAAGCCGGCGTCCTCCCAGGCCGCCAATCGTGACCAATCGCCTCCATGGGGGAGGGCCGTCAGCATCCCCAAAGGTATTTCGGGCGCATACGGCGTTCTCAGATGGCCTCGGGCGTGAGCCCGATTCCAACACAGGCGGACGGTCCGCTCCTCCAGCGACAAATCCCGCAGGGCCAAACGTTGTCGCAGCGCTATGAAGGAGAGAACATGCCTGGCCATGCCCGTCCCCCTTCTGTCTTCCGGGCCCCGGAATTCCCGGGCGATCTCCTGGGTGAAGGTCTGGAGCTGCGCCGCCAGATAATACTTTTCAAAGTCCGGCACCGCAAGCCCCCCCTCATCTTTCGGCCTCATCAGGGTCTTGAGGGCCACCCGACGGCGGCCCGAGCCCCAGAGGAATCCGACCATCATAGATCGTAATAGTCGAAACGTGGCCGGTGGGACCCAGATCGGTAGTGTCCGGAAATAATATAATAGCCGGGGAAGCGCCACCATTTTAAGCAGAGCGATCCGTCCCGCCACCGAGAGCGGCAGCGTGGCCCAGAAGTCCATGCAGCCTCGAAGTGCTCGAGTGCTGCGGGCAATGTTCCCATCCAGGAGGTCGGACGGGTCGTGATAGACGAATACCCCCAGGTACTTAAAGCAGTCGGGTTCCCATCTAATCTCCCTACTTAAAGTAGGGGCGGGGGCACCCTTACGAACCGGGAAAAGACAGGTCTTGGACCAATTCACCCGGAGGCCCGAAACCTCCCCAAACTCCGTGAACGCCGTCGCCGCTCCATGTAAAGCGTCGAGCGGGTCCTCCAGGAAGAGCAACAGATCGTCTGCATACAGCGAAACGTAGTGCGGGCCCGAAGGCGTCCACAGGCCCATATAGTGGGCTCCCGATCGAAGATGCAGCGCGAGTGGTTCCACCGCCAGCGCAAAGAGAAGTGGGGACAACGAACACCCCTGCCTCGTGCCTCGTTCTACCGGATATTGTGAGGAAATCAGTGGTCCCGCCCGGACCCTGGCCGATGCAGAGGCATAGAGAACCGCGGTCCATCTGATGAAGCCCTCACCGAGGCCGAATCTCCGCAGCACCGTGCAAAGGTAGTCCCACTCCAGGCTATCAAAAGCCTTCTCTAGGTCCACCGATAAGACAACCGGGGACGGGGCATCCACAAACGGTTCCCCTAGCAACCGGAACAACCTGCGAATGTTTATAGTCGTGTTACGCCTTGGGATAAAACCTGCTTGGTCCTCATGCACCAGGGAACTCATGTGTCCCAGCAGCCTCGAGGCCAAGATACTGCTCAGTATTTTATAGTCCACCGTCAGCATCGATAAGGGACGGTAAGACCCCGGGTCGGACGAGTCCCTTCCTGGTTTGAGGAGAGGAACCACCAACGCCTCACACATCGAGCTCGGGAGCCGCCCCAGCCTCTTCGCCTCTCTGTAGACCACCAATAACCTAGGGGCTAGGAGGTCAGCATAAGCCGCATAAAACTCCACGGGCAGGCCGTCCAGGCCCGGGGTCTTATTTCTCGCCATCCGTTTAATGGCACCGCGGATCTCCCCCAATTCTATGTCGGACCCCAGGGCTTTCGCCACTTCTTGCTCCACTGTTCGGAGCTCCAGTGGGCGTAGATAATTATCGAGCCGGTCAGGGTCTCGGGCGGAGCGACTGCGGTACAAACGTTCGTAATAATGCCGGAAGCAGCTGAGAATCTCCGATTGAGTGTATACCTCGGTTCCGTCTGCCTTACGCATACTTGTCGTCAATGAGGACTGACGCGTAGTGTTGGCCAGCCATGCCAGCAACGCGCTCGATCTGTCCCCCTCCGCGATGGACCGGACCGTATAGGCCTTGTAGTCAAAACAGCGAAGCCGTTCGACCTCCGCCGCCACCTTCTCCCTCGCCTCCGCCGTGTGTACCTGTAATTCCGGGCGCCCGGGGCGGCGAATTTCCAGCTCGCGGAGTTTCCGGTCCGCTGCATCTAGGTCAGCTAGGATAACTCGCCTCATGCCCACCTTTTTAGAAATGCAGTAACCCCTCACCACTACCTTAAAAGCGTCCCACTCTAACGCTCTCGTACTCGCGGTGCCGCCGTTGGACGCAAAATATTCCGATACCTTATCCCCCAGGTCCGCCCTGAAAACACTGTCCTCAAGAATCTCGGGTCGTAACTTCCAGGTGGGCACCGCCGGCGCCCCGGGGAACCAGCGAAGGTCCAGCAGGAGGGGGTTATGGTCTGAGATGGTTCTGGACAAGTACTCAGACCGGACCGCTGCCGAAACCAGTTCGGGCGAGCCAAGAAATCCATCCAGTCTGACATGCAACTCATGGAGGCTCGAGAAGTATGAATAGTCCCTAGATGTGGGGTGGTGCGCCCTCCAGATATCCGTCAGACCCCAGTGGGTCTGCCAATCCTTACGACCCTTAGCCGTGCGACGAACCGGAGAATTGGGAAGGGGTGGATGTGAGCGGTCAGTGTCTACGTCCACTACTGAGTTGAAATCTCCCCCGAGCAAAAGGGGCCGGAGAAGAAGTGGGCCAACGAGCCCGATAACCTGGAAAGGAAGGCAGTCTGGTCTATATTAGGAGCGTACACACAGCAAACGTTCAAGTCCCTCCCTCCTAAAGTGCCCGAAATGGCCACGTAACGCCCCTCTGGATCTATCACTGTTTTCGTGACCTGGAAGGGGACCCCAGATCTAACCCATATTAGCGCCCCTCTGGCATACGCGGAGTACGATGTGTAAAAGACCTGCCCCCTCCATCTACGCTGTAGCGCCGCCCCTTCCGCCCTGTTCAGATGAGTTTCCTGCAGCAGCGCCATTTGCACTCCCCTACGCACTAAATAAGCGTGGACTTTGTGGCGCCTGGACATAGTATGAAGCCCCCTCACGTTCCAAGTAACACATTTCAAGTTAGCAACATCAGCCATTGTCCCACATTGTTCTCGCACAGTCTCCCCATCCGGGTCCCCACAAAAAAAGGACATCATTCATCCCAGCTCTGATGGCGGCCATTTTCCCCAACCAAAACCAAACAACCCAAGAACGAACCAAACCCCCACCCATCCTCCCCAGAACAGGACCCAAACAGCACCATCCAGATCCCATCCAAACCTTGCCCTCCAACAACCCAATAACCCCTACTAATCCTGCGGTCGCCACCGTAGGAAGGCCTTAAGGGCCAGGTGCGGGCCGGGCGGAGGCAGTGGGCCCTCGACGCTCAGGCTACCAGGACTAAAACAAGCCCAAAACAGTGCCGAAGACCCTCGGGGCAAAAACAGGGGCACCCCACCCTCCCCGCCCTCGTTGTCAGCATCAATTGACGGCAACCGCCTCCCCCCTGCCGGGCCCCCTCCCAAAATGAGGTAGCTCACCCCGTTACCCCTGTCCATCCAGAAGGTCTTCCACCGATTTCGGTGTGATCACCGGTGTATGGGCGCTATCAGTCACTGAGTCCTCGGAGTCCGATGGTGTCCTCCCCTTGTCACCCGGGTCTGCTTCCTCTTCAATGGCATCGTCTCGTGCGCCAGACAACTCAGATAACACCTCCAGCACTCCCCTCCGCTCCGTCGACGTCTCTGCAGTTGAGGGCCCCCCCGAGCGGCCGCGGCGATTCCTAATCCTCCTGGATCGCCGTCTCTGTTCCGGCTCCTCCGCCTGTTGGGATGAGGAGCCGAAGCCATCTTTCCCTGCTCTGTAAAGCTCGAGCCAGGCACAGACATCCTCCGGGGTGTCGAAGAATTGAGTCTTGTCATCGACAATGATGCGGAGCCTTGCAGGATAAAGGAGCGAGTACTGGATGCCCTCGCTCCTGAGCTCGCGCTTGACCGCCAGGAAGGAGAACCGCCTGCGTTGAGTTTCGTAGGTGTAATCCGGGAAGATGTTCACCTGACTGTTCGCCACTTTGAATGGACCATTATGTCTGGCGGCATTGAGGATTAAGTCTCTGTCCCGAAAGTGCAATAACCGCGCCACCACTGGTCTCGGGGCACGTCCCTGCTGCGGTGGCCGCGCCGGGACTCTGTGGGCACGCTCCAAGGTGTAGAAGGAGGATAGCCCCTCCGGGGCCACCGTGTCACGGAGCCAGGCCTCCAAGTATGCCACCATGTTGCCATCCTCGATCTTTTCCGGAAGGCCCACCACACGGATGTTGTTCCTCCTGTTGCGGCCTTCCGCATCTTCCGCTCTCTGCTCTAGGGTCGCAATCCGGGATAAGGCATCCTTCATAGTCGCAGCCAAGGTTCGCTGCGCCGGCTCCAAGGTTTTCACCGAGCTCTCCACTTCCTTGACCCGGTCCGAAAGTTTGCCGTGGTCCGCTCTAAGGAGACCTAGGCTCGTCGCCACCTGGGCAATGTCCTGTTGGAGGGCCGATCGCGTGGTCGCTATCGCCTCCAGGACGCGGTCGAACTGCTGTTGCATCGATGCACCGCCAGAACTCTTTGGGTCCCCATGTTCCTCTTTGTCCTGGGTCTCCGAGTCTGAGGCGGTTGGGGTAGTCCCCTTGGCTCCTCTAGGTTTCCCCATGTCGCCGGGGGCACTCCGTGATGGTCCAGGAGCAGGCGTCTCCGGGTGCAGATGCCGACCACGACCCTCCCGGTTACTGGACCTCAAATCGAGTATCGGAGACCTCCTTCTCCAGGGCCTGTGGGAACTTCTCCGCTTCGGCTCGCGCCATCACCACGGCGTTCGAGGGCACCGATAAGGGGGCGGAGACAACCGCCGCCAGGTCGGGCAGGCCCGCACAGCCGCTAAAGTCCCGGGGTGAGGGTCCCCAACTCCACCGGACGATTTGTGGCGCCAGAGTGTCGCGCCTCCCATGGAAGTGGACTGGCCAGGAAAATGTAGTTAGGTGCGGTGTCGTGAGTGGGGCCACCGCCTGGTTCACTAGACGTCCGCTCACGGGATCCACTATAACGTGGGCATCCGCCCAGTCACCCAACCGAGTGCATTCTCGTTGTAGAAAGTCCGATCTGACCGATATCTAGTGCACAGATCAGCAGGGGATGGCAAAGCCGGGGGCGAGACGCTGCCGGCGACGCTCCTCCAATTCAATGGATCCGGCCAGGGGGACAATGAAGTCCGGGCGCCATGTTGGGTCGCACTCCGCAACTCCGCAAACTTCGGTTTTACGCCGGATCACCACTCGTCCGAGCCACACCAAGGGCCCCGGCAGGTCTTCGCCGGTCCGTTCAGCAGAATGCGGGGTCTGGGGTGCCCCGCAGCCTCCGATTTTCAGGATAATCACGGGCTCAGTCCCGGAGCCGAGCTCTCAGGCGACCATCGCCATCGGCGCCCAAGCCACGCCCCATAGATTTAGCTTACATGTATAAACCGCCATTGGCTGTCATTATATTGGATGCGACAATGGCGTTTGATCGAGTAAACTGGATTTATTTGCAGGAATTTTGAGATTGTCTAACATTGGGGGAAAATTTTGTAGGGCAATAAATCAGTTATATGGTTGTATGACGTTACAACGCATACTTTTACAACGCATGCCTTTACAACACATTTTATACATCGCAAAATCCTTTACATAGCAGGATTATACATCGCATGTCACTGCAACGCATTTTTAGAAACTACCTTTACAACGCATTCCATTCCTTTGCATTATACATTTACAAAGCATACCATTACAACGCATACCATTACATTAGATTTAAGGTGAGTGTTTGATAGTGTAGGGGCAATAATTACTATTCTAACTCCAGTGATTGCAACAGTAGGGAAGTGTTGGATAGTGTAGGTGTAATAATTACTATTCTAACCACAGTGAGTGCAACAGTAGGGTAAGAGTTGGATAGTGAAGGGGTAATAATTACTATTCTAACTCCAGTGAGTGCAACAGTAGGGTAAGTGTTGTATAGTGTAGGGGTAAAAAATACTATTCTAACTCCAGTGAGTGCAACAGTAGGGTAAGTGTTGGATATTGTAGGGGTAAAAAATACTATTCTAACTCCAGTGAGTGCAACAGTAGGGTAAGTATTGTATAGTGTAAGGGTACTATGCATTGTAATGGTATGCCCTGTAATGTCTTGCGATGTAATGCCTGCATTGTAGTGACATGCGTTGTAATGGTATGCTTTGTAGTGACATGCGATGTAATGCCTGCGTTGTAATGGCATGCGATATAAAGGATGTTGCGATGTAATAACTGCGTTGTAATGGTAGTGCGATGTAAAAATTGTGTTGTAAAGGTTGTTTCCCAGTTATATAAAGACCCCACAGTTAAAATATTAGTAAATGGGAACTTATCCAAGACCTTTAACATCTACAGGGGGTCAAGACAGGGGTGTCTGCTTCCCCCCCTTACTTTTCAACCTTTATATTGAACCCCTAGCGGAGAAAATTAGAAAACATGAGAGTATAATTCCCTTCCAAACTTTAGGCTGGCAAAAGAAAGTGGGATTATATGCGGATGATGTGGTGGTATATACATCAGATCTCAGTCTTGCATTACCAGCAGTTTATGATCTGGCTGCTTGTTTTGGGGAGATCTCAGGTTATGAGATAGATCAAAGCAAAACGTTCATAATGGTATGGAATATTGTAACACAAATGAGTTGTGTTAAAGAGTAAATGAGTGATCTGGGCATTAGAATTGTTCAGAAAGTAGAACAAATACCTGAAACCAACATTCAGAAGATCAATATGGAAGTGGGGAATCTTTTACTGGGCTGGTCTCATTGTCTATCTACGGAAGAGTTAATCTTGTTAAGATGACACTCCTCCCAAAGATTACTTTCCTATTTCAGAACATCCCTATGGCCTTTAAGGAAGATTGGCTCAAAAAGACCCAGTCAAAAATCATCAGTTTTATTTGGGCTACTAAAGGCGTGAGAATCTCATGGAAAAAGTTAAGACGACAATATGATAAAGGGGGCTTGAGGTTGCCTGACTTATCCTATTATGCGTGGGTCTTCCTATTAAAAGGAGGGAAAGATCTGTTCAAGGTACCAGATTGCTCGGAAGCCGGGAAGATGTTTACAGCAATGCTAAGGGACGTAAAAAGGGGAGAGTATGATTTTATCTATAAATAGGAAGACCCACAGCATTTCAAAGATACATCTGAAAACCCTACAGGGCTACCCAATAACATGGTATAAAGACAGGAGAGGACTAAAAATCAACTATTATAGTGGAATGGCCCCTATTTTTGACTCTCCTGGAACTCCAGAATGATCTAAGGACTGTTTGGCTCGCCCACTAAAAGAAGCAGGAATAACTATCTGGAGTCAACTGATTGTCAAGATTTAAGTATCTTCAAATAAGGAGCTGGAGCCTTACTGTTTTCTTTAAGTGGGACTGCGTAATGAATTAGAAACTCGCTTGGCAAGTGGTGTAACTCAGAAAAAAGAGGTGGCAAATTTGTACTGGCTGTTAATGGAGATAGCAGACGGAGATTTTAACTTGTCAACAGTGCTGTGGGAGAAGAACTTGCCAGGAGAACAGATCGAAGGCTTCTGGCAAGTATCTTGTGACATGTTATACTCCACGGTACGGCCCACAAATTTAAGGTGGAACCACCTTTTTTGTCTTCACGGGGTTTACTGGCACCATACAAACTATCTAAATTGGGAAAAGGAGTTATTCCAAGATGTCCCAAAGGTAGCAAAGAGAAAGTTGACGACATACATATGGTTTTTAGAATGCCCAGCGGTTGAAGGTTTCTGGCTGAGAAATGCTCCAGGTAAGCAAACCTTTGGTTTTCTTTGGGATCCCGTAAAATTACGAATGTTTGATAAAAAATACCCAAAAATTGATATTTGATCTAATATTGCTCGCTTGAAGAAAAATATGTAAAAGTTGGGTTAAAGCAACTCCTCCAAATAAAATAGAATGGTGGGCGTCAATAAAATATACTAATAGGTTAGATAGAGCATGTAAACGTAAGCTAAATGAGTTCTGGCTCTCCTACGAGAACTGGGAACAATCATTTATATAGTAGTCCAATGATTAGGCAACTATACCATATTGCTTAAATACTCTGGTTCTGGCTTTATAGACGATTGGGAGAAATAGTCACCTATGGTTGAGTACATAAGGCAAGGTGTAGAGTGAACCATCCAGATATACAAAAGATCACTGGTTGGCACCATCTCGGGGGTGTTCAAGGAGTATAACCCTTGTAAACCTGGGCTATGAGGACATTAAAAAAACTTTTTGCATCTTCAACCCCCTGACCTCATGAATGTACACTGTGGTGGCAATGACCTAGGCACATTGACTGGGGTAGGTCTGGAAATGCTAATGAAGGACACCTTTGCACAATTGATTTTGCTTTTACCTCATACTTTCTTTGTATATTCTAAGATCTTCCAAAGACAGAAATGGAAGTGGTCAAATCAATTCTGTCCACAGAATGAGAAAGCTAGAAAGAATGTCAATAAAGCTGTTCTGCTTCCCTCGGAGACCATAGCATGGGCTCCATATATAACAACAATCGACGTTTTGACATGGATGACTTCTACACAAGAGATGGAGTTTACTTCACAGATCAAGGAAACAAAGTCTTTCTCAACAAACTAGAGCTCTGCATCTGCACTTACATGTAGCTACAACAAACTCACGATGAAAACAAGGGCTCTTTTTAGACCCAACCTATAACATAATACTAATTATATATTTTTTTACACATGCATATTTTTATTTTTTGTGGATTCGCGCACCCGATGCACATCCACAAAACAAAAGCATAAATTCAATGTACTACAACACAACACACTTTTTTAATTGTATATATATTTTTAACATTGCTATCAATTGTAATCTTGTCATTAACTTCAATCACAGTACCTATTTAAAACAAATTCACAAATACAACACTACCTTCTAAATTATATACTACTTAATTATTTATTTAAGATGAATTCCCGAATCCAACGTAACGTTACACGGGGGCCGCGCTGAGAGCCTTGTTGAAGTCGCGACTCCAAACTTGAAAGAAAAAACCCAATCCAGTTCCATTATTTTGTATTTGCCCTGGGGACCCTATCCCCCCAGGTTTTGCCGCAATTTCTTTTTATTAAAACAAAGAAGGGGGACTGTGTGGTCCCCCTCCTCAGGTCAATAGTGAGACCCCATCCCCCGGGGCCTAGCCATACGTTGGGGACCTTAGGGGGTGCCCCAATGCCCCCATGGTCCCTGCCGGCTCTCCACCTCCTGCGGAAGCAGGCATTCCTTTTGGGAAAGGGGGAGCTGCTAACATGCAGCTCCCCTTGCCCAAAAGCAATTCCGCTTTACTTCATTGAAGCAAGACCAGAACGAAGCAAAGCAGAGTTTGCTATGATAGGGGGGGCACCCACTATATAATTTGACATTGCCCCCGGCACCTGGCCTACTCGGGGGCTTAAGTACAACGAAGTGCTTTGTTTTATTTTTATTTTCTCACCCGGATTCGCACACCCAGTGTGCATTCGGCCGATTCTTTTTTTAAAAAAAAGCTTTCTTTGGCCCAGGGGTCAGGGTGTTTGTATCCTGCCCCCTTTTCTTATTTTTCATCTTCTTTTTTCTGATTTCTTGTGACTCTGTAATGAGTCACAAGATGGCTGCCAACACTTCCTGGTGCTCGGGAGGAGTTGCCACTCCTGCACGGTGCTCAGATATTTACATTGTTATTTTTTATTTCTCAGGAACTACTGAACAGATTTATACCATTTTAAAAAAAGGTTGCATTCTTAACCAAGAATTACCTTTTTGCCACATTTGGTGTAATTCCATTTAGCAGTTCGAGCTGTACCTGTGTCTAAATTTTCCTATGGAAATAAACATGGGAAAAATGTGTTTTGGGACCCCCCTTTTTTCTCGGCCCCCGCTTGACGAATAACACCAAAAGTTTCAAGACAGGAGCTGACTGGAGTGCCCCATTAGTTTTGAAAATTTCCCAAAGAGTCGTCAAATGGCGCCAAAGATTTTGGCAAATGAAAAAACTCTTTGAATAGAAACGAGGTCCTAACTATAACTACCTACTACCGACCGCCAGTAGGTACTATATATATATATATATATATATATATATACATTGAAAACCATCTAGCTACATAGTAAACATTATAAAAAAGATTTTGGCAAATGAAAAAACTCTTTGAAAAGAAACGAGGTCCTAACTATAACTACCTACTACCGACCGCCAGTAGGTATATATATATATATATATATATATATATATATATATATATATATATATATATATATATATATATATATATATATATATATATATATATATATACATTGAAAACCATCTAGCTTCATAGTAAACATTATAAAAAACATAAATTACTGAAAACTAAAAAAGCAACCAGTGCTAAACCTCCTTCCCTTAAAAGATACCAAGATGTTGAAATACCTAAACACTTAGAAATCTCACATAATTAATATCTTTTCTGTTATATTACTAAAGTTGTTACAGTTATTATTTCCACTCTAACGTATATACTTTTTGGAGAAGGTGTTAGACACTAAAGAGGGTACACTTGCTATTCCCACTCCATCGTAAACCATTTTGGGGAAGGTTTTGATCAATAAAGAGGTTAAATCTACTGTTCTTACTCCAATCTAAACCATTTTGAAGAAGGCGTTCAACACTAAAAGGGGAACATTTACTATTCTCACACCAATTGAAACCACTTTGGGCAAGGTGTTCGATACTAAGGAGTAAACATTTACTATTTCGACTTCAATTTAAACCATTTTGAGGAAGGCGATGGACACTAAAGGGGCAACATTTAGTATTCGCACCTCAATCTAAACAATTTTGTGTAAGGTGCTGTACACTAAAGGGGCAACATTTACTGTTCCCACTCCAATTCAAACCATTTTAGGGAAGGTGGTGGACACTAAAGGGCTACATTTATTATTCCCACTCCAATGTAAACCATTTTGGGCACGGTGTTGGACGGGAAAGGGGTGACATTTTCTATTCCTACTCTAATCTAAACCATTTACAGGAAGGTGTTGGACACTAAAGTGATGACATGTACTATACCAACTTCAATCCTAACAATTTAACCCATATATTTAAAATGAAATATGAACATTTATAATAATGTGTTAATTATTTTTAATAATTCATATATTGTTATGATTATTTATATATAATACTACATTTTGAAAAAATTAAGTACAAAAAATAAATTTAGCATCCAAAGTAAAAAAACATTTCATATATAAGCATACATATATAAACAAAACATATATAAACAAATACAATTTTATTGTAAAATGTGATATTTGAATTAAATTGAAAATATTAGAATATATAATACTAATAAAAGATCTTACGCCAATAGGCTAAATAATTATGTTGTCATTATCAAAACTTTTTTGTAAGCGTTTTTCAGAAAACCAATTGTACACAAAAGTACAGAGAAATCTTAATTGACACATGATAAATAAGAAATATTTTTTTATATTTCATACTTTCATTTTGTACAATTTTGAATCTTTTGATGAAAAATGTATTTTTTTATGTAGAAACATTATTATCTATGAAAGGATTATTTTAAACACTTAAAACATAACAAATATAAAATATCAAATGAAAATTAAATAACAATACATTTAATAACATATAATAAAACTTATGGTACATCATTATTTACATTCCACAATTTAGATTTGAAATATTTAAAAAAAATCAATGTTTTTAGTCAAAATAAATAATTTAACATTTACATTAAAATATCTATATTTTTGTGATTAATTTAATTTATCAATACATTCAAATTGTTTTTTATTAATAATGTTAAGATAATTCTCAACATCTTACAATATTAATTTAAATATCATTAATAAAATAAATATTACATTTAAATAAAAATATGAACTTTTTAAAATTCTCCCCACCCTCATCCTCTACAAAATCAAACATACTGCTTCTACAAAAACTAACATGTACATTCATTTTTCACATTAATAAAACCAAAAATAAAAAACGCCTCCGGGTACCATGCCTTTTTTTGGGGGCTTTTTGTGTGGCTTAGGCACTTATAACATTTTGTCTACATAAGGTATGCCAAATGTGCATCTTTTTTCCACCATCCTGAGGATTGCATAGGTTTATTTGGGAAACATGGGGAAAAGTGATGCAGAAGAATGCATCTGCTTTTCCCTCAAAATTGCATCACTGAAGGGTTTGCAGTGCTAAAATCACCATCTCCCCAGCTTTCAGGAACAGGCAGACATTTGTCAGAAAACCAACATTTTCTACATCGTTTTGGAATTTTAGTGAGACATAGCCTATTTTTACAATTATGCTTTCAACCTCCTTACAATTAGGGGTAGAAATGGATGTGAAACCAATAATGGATCATGGACAGCTATACATTTTTGAACAGTAGACAGCATTCTGAATTCAGCAAGGGGTCATTTGTGTAGATCCTTCAAGGTTTTCCCATAGAAAGCAACAGTTGAAATGATAAATATTGAGATTGGGTTGAAAACAAAATTACCATTTGTATCTACATTTTCACCTGTAACACATTTTAAGTATGTCAGATTTTTAAAAGCAATATACTGTTACGTTTGCAGGACCCTTATGATTGTGGGGATATATAAGGCTTCTAGGTTCACCAAGTAGCTGAGGTACCCAGAGCCAATAACTGAGCTGCACCTTGCAATGGTTTTTCATTGTGTACCAGTTGTACAGCAAATCATTTGGTAAAATATAAACAGTAAAACATTGTTATCAAGAAAAACTATGTATTTCCGAAAAGGGAACAAGATATGGAGCTAGAAGAAGTGGTATTTGCACATCTTATGGGTACCCATACTTGAATTTTAATTGGAGAGAATTTTTCAAAATCCCTTATTTTTTACACACTGTCTTACATTTGGAAGGCATAAATGCAGAGGACGATAACTGGTAATAACATGTGTGCTACTCTTCTGTGTTCCTCTAACTCTCCAAATAAAAGTGGTACCTCACTTGTGTGGTTAGGCCTAGTTTTCACGAAAGTAAATGGGTCAAAACGCAACATGGACACATCACATTTTTCCACAGAAAACTGACCCTTTTTTGCAATGTGCTTAGCTGCGGAATTGGGCTCTATCTCAGCCTGCTCTTAGGGAAACCTAGCTAAACAGTACTTTTTTTAACCTTCTCACCTACGGGAATCCAGGGGCCTCATTTATGACTTTTTGCCGTAGGGAAGCGCAGCAGGCCTTCCTGCTGCGCTTCCCTACGGGAATGCAGTACACATAGAAAAAGGAAATACGAGGAGAAATAAAGACATTTCTCCCTGTTGCGCCTCCCTTACGCCTCCCCTGGGGAGGCGTAAGCTTTTGGCACTGCCTCAGAGTTACGATTTCTCGTAAATCTGGGGCAGTGTCAAAAGACCATGGATGTTGCTGGGAACGCCCCCAGCAACACCCATTGCACGCCCCTTTAACGCAGAACACTGCATTAAAGGGACTGATATTTATCAGCCAGCAGTACGCCACAAAAACTGGCGTACTGCTGCCTGATAAATACCACGCAGGCTTCTGCGCCACGGAACTTCATGAAAAGTGAAGTTCCGATGGCGCAAGGGGCCTCATAAATGAGGCCCCTGGATGGGGTGATTTGTGTGGCTCTAACCAGGTTCGGTTACCCAGAATCCCTTACAAACCTTAAACTTTGTAAAAGAAAACCATCTTCTCCACATGTCTGTGATGGAAAGTTCTGGACTCTGTAGGAGTCACAATTTTCTACCCACCCAACATTCCCCCAGATAAAAATGGTACCTCACGTATGTGAGTTGGCCTAGTGCCCATGACCCAAAACGACCCAAAACGCAATGTGGACACATAACATATTTTCACAGAAAACTGACCATTTTCTTGAAGTGTGCCTAGGTGTAAATTTTGGGCCCTATCTCAGCCACCACCTAAGGAAACCTAGAACACCTGTATGGTTTTGAAAACTAGACACCAAGGGGAATCCAGGGAGGGGTGGCATGCGTGGCTCTCACCAGGTTCTAGTACCCAGTACTCGTTACAAACCTCAAACTTTGTAAAAAAAAACAAAAACATTTTCCTTTATTAATGTGATGGAAAGTTCTGGAATCTGCGTGGAGTCAAAAACATCCACTCACCCTTCCACCCAGCATTCCCCAAAGTCTCCTAATAAACTTGGTGGCTCATGTGTGTGGGTGGGTCTAGTGCTCATGGCAGGAAATGGCCCAAAATATACTGTGGAGACTTGACCATTTCGATTACAAAAAGACCTTGTTTTGTGAGGGAGTCAACTGCGTTTTTGGTCCCGGGCTCCGCAGCCATCAAGGGAAACTTACCAAACCCAGACATTTATGAAAACAAGACACCAGGGGAGTCCAAGGATGTGTGGCCTACGTGGATCCTCCAAACGTTTTTTCCTACCAAGAATCCCCTGTAAACCTCAAATTTAGCTAAAACAAAAAAAGAAATCACATTGTCCTTACATTTCTGCCTGGGATCATCGCCGCAGCACACATTTCCTATCACCCAGCATTTCCCATGGCCAAGATGCCACTCCCCAAAACATTATGCACAATATATAATAAAATTCCTGGTGGTCCAGGGGCTTCTGCCCCCATTTTGGGCAAATGGGCCTAGAAATATAAGGAGGATCTGCCCTCATGGGGGCAAAAATGGCCAAAATATTGAGCCCCAAAAGGGGTGCAATCCTTGCCAAAGGCGTCACTACACAAAATATTTTGCACCAGATAAAAAGAATCCCTGGTGGTCCAGGGGCTTCTCCCCACCCCGGAGGCAGGTGGGCATAAAACGTAAGGCCCAAGGGGTCGCTCCCCGTAATCATAACAAACATAAAATACCTGGCCTCTAGATTGGCCAAAAAAACACCCTATCATGCCGGAGGGGGGCAGAAACACAGAACAACATATTGCCCCCAGGGCAACGATCCTTGCCCAAGGGGTTGCCTCCTTATAAATATAGGTAAAATAGATCCCTGGGGCCGAGTGGGTTTTGACCCCGACCCACACCCCTTGGGGGCAGGTCCCCCAAAACATTGGTTGAATCAGCCCCCCAGCGAGGGCCAAAACACAGATCAAATATGCCCCCGTTACACCACCCTTGGCTATAGGGTCGCTCCCCCAAATACCACTAAAACCATCCCTTGTGTCTTGAGATGTAGATTCCTCCCCACCCACGATCGTGGAGCAGGAATCACGATCGTGGAGTAGTGAAGGACCGGGTTTTTAGAACCCACCGGCGTCAGGGAGAACACCTGAAACCTTCGAGTTACCCTGTCTTGGCAAACAGAGACACGGGATACTTCTTGATGACGTCAAAGACCAAAGTTTATTGGCTGCAACCAGGAACAGAGATCTACGAAGCAAACACGGGTGGTTTGTCAGAGACTGCACACTTTCAATAAGCAGAGCATGGTCTTTTATGCCAAAAATCAAGCCTCAGGCAACATTTTTAATTTACATTCGGTACATACAAACTGACCAATGACAATGTAACATTTCAAAAGTAGCGTGTGACGACGATCCCAGACAATCCCATTCTCCGTTGTCCAGCCCACTAGAAATGACCACGCACATTCCCAAGTTTCCTGTTTGATCAGGCCGGACAAACCCATCATAAAGCCTTCAACCCAAATCAATGATTATGTTGTAAAGGAATGGCAGAAACAGATTGGAAAGGAGATAGAAAGGTAGGAGCAGTGTACCATAAACTCGGGCACGTCCTGCTCTTTGATCTTTATCGGACCAGCTGCTGAACAAGGAACTGGCTCAGCAAGGTCAACCTCGGGCAAGGAGTCAGTTCGGCCAGGTCACCCAGAAGTCAGCTAAGGCGTACGTGTCTCAAGGACTCGTTCGGCCACAGTCATCGGGCCTATGTTAGGGCAACCACACAAAATGGCTGCCACATACAAAATGGAACCCGGAGGTTCAAACTAAATACTCGAATAGGGACTGTTCTCCTATATCGATTCATAAGAAAACACTCAGACACGCTACACTCGCCATTTGCGGTCTGCTGACACCAAAATCGTCCATTTCCGACAATCTTTAGTGAACGGGTTCGGAACCATCGAACCCAGTTCGCGAACCACGGAACCACAGACCCTCCTTTTGCCCTAATATAGGCAACAGACCCAAACCCATGTTAATCTGAATCCGGATCTATATTCATCAGATCATCAATATGGTGCTGTAGCATCATCCTATTACTTAGTACCTCTCTCTGGACAGGTCTCCTTGCACCCGAAGCAGCACAGAGGCCACAAATAGCAGGAGCGCACTGTACACAGAGACAGAACATGAAAAGGATTGCTAAGACCATCCCAATAACCATCAAAATCTTCCAACCCCAAGTGGATATCAATCCCCATAACCATCCCATCAAAGACCAATCTCCTTTGTCCAAATGGACAGAGTCAGAGATTTTATGCAATTTGGAAATGGCCTGGAAGACTGAAGGAGCGTTGTCTGGAATGAAAACACAGCAGCTCGATTGTATCAGCTTACAAACTCCACCTCGATCCACTAAAATAACATCAAGGGCAACTCTATTTTGAAGTGTCATGAGTCTATCCGACTGGAGCTCAGCAGTCAGGTTACCAAGGGCACCGGCAGTTTCGACTATGGTGGACTCAACCACTCTCGTCAACTGACGAATATTCCTACTGTTAGCCATAGGTCCCCAGAACGGCAGAAAACCCTTAAAGAAATCTCCCAGTTCCTGTCCCGCGGTGTCTTCTTGACTAAAGACACCTCTAGCAACTCTCGTCTTGTGGTAATCTGCCGCAGCTGTAAAAGTGGGAGGCAACAGAAAGGAAACAAAACATGTGCCCGAGAAGTCAGGGGGCCACCATGTATACGCTTTGTCATAGCAAACAAAGTAGGTACCCTTAGCAGCTAGGAACGCTGGGGAAGACAGAGACGCAAATACATAAGTCTCAGTGCAAGCACTCTTCCCTAACTGAGCCTTCGGATTCTTGCCGTTGCCCTGCAGACAATAGTGACCCTGATGGGGCACTATCCAAATCGGTGTAGAACTTTTCGCTCGCTGGTTAACACTCAGACTAACTCCATATACAGTAACCTTCCAACCGATGTAGGCTAGTGTCTCATCTCTCTGAATAGTCTCATATGAGCTAGTCCCTCTAATCATGTCGACAATGCCTTTGACTATGGCGCTATTCTTTGGGTTGTGTTTCAGTGAACGATGGGGGTAGACACTATGGGCATAGATAAACATCGTTCGGTAAGCCCAAATCGAACCATTGAAACTAAAGGGCAAAATTAAAAAGGAATACCCTTATCGGTTGTATGAGGCATCAAACCACAAATCCAACAATTTGTAGTATTCATCACCAACTGGTGTTGGTGCAGAAGTTGGATGAAAGAATTGTTAGCAAATTCCAATCGTCTAACTACCTCATGCTCAGGCAAAGGGTGGAAAGAATGAGAAGAAGAAATAGTAGGTGAAGGTGTAGGTTGCACAGTGGAATTAAACGTCATTTTAAAAGCAAATGTTACATAGCCAGCTATAAATATCATAAAGCTCAATAGTAAAAATAAACATGGTATCAAAAAACTTTTCTTCGATATTATTTTACATATTTGTTTTCTAAAAGTCAATGTCTGTACAGGTCTCTCCAACTCAAAGAAATCCATCCTAAACTAAATGTGCTGCCCGCGGTGGTAGGTTGATTCTGCTCAGGAGTGCCTCTGCTAACCCAGGAAGACTGCCTTGAGCCAACAGAACCCTCGACCTAGTGTCTCAGGCTTGCACTCCCAAGACTGGTAGCAACCGCGACCCTAGCAGCGAGAACCGGATGGCAGTTCAAGAAAAACAAAAATGAGTAGATCCTTGGTGGAGAGTTAACCTGCAAACAAAAAAATCATCAAACTTTATTAGTCTTTATTTATTTGTCTGTAACTCTCGGTCTCAGATTATAGCGATTCTTTCCAGCTAATTCTTGATCAACGAACAAAAGGTGAGGCTCTGTAGTGTCCAATTGATCTGCAGGAGATACTGACGCTTGCAGAATTCTATCACTCTCTTCCTCTGAGTTTGTTCCAATCAGTCGAGCATCGCTGAACGGTATAAACCGTGGGACAACTTCCGTTTCAGAGTCTGCAAGTCCCTCCTGGACCCACTTACCGTATAGCAAGGGCAGACGTGCTCTTTTGGTGTGGGATCCGTGGATCCAGTTGCGTTTGCCTTGCACTCGGACCGCAGATCTTGTCGACAGGAGAACCTGATAGGGCCCTGTCCAACGGGGCTGTTCGTTCTTGATCTGCTGAAAGTTATATACAAACACCCAAGACCCAGGTTCAATAGAGTGCCCCGGATCCTCTGAAGCTTGCGGAAGACTGTCATGCACCTGTTGGCGTAAAACACTCATTTTAGTTGTCAGTTTACGCAAATAGTCAAGCAACACAGGATACTCGAGGTCACTAAACCTCGTTGGTCTTGGTACGCCCCAAATATTTGCCGGGCGGCCAAACACAACCTCATACTGACTCAGACCCATTCGTGAATGCACAGTCATCCTTGTAGACAGAAGTGCTAATGGCAAGGCATATGGCCATTGCAAACCAGTGCTCGCTTGGATTTTGGCCAATTTTAACTTAAGAGTGCCATTATAGCATTCGACTAAACCAGCTGATTGGGGGTGATTTGCAGTGTGTAATTTCTGCTTAATCCCGAGACCCTCAACCACTCTCTTCATAACTTGACCCACAAATTCACTCCCGTTATCACTCCAGATAATTCTCGGCATTCCGAACCTCGGGAAAAATTATTTTATCAAAGCCTTCGCTGTGGACAAAGCAGTATTGTCCTTAAGGGGTAAGCTTCTACCCATCTAGAAAAGGAGCAAAACAACCACTAACACGTATTTCAAGTTGTTGCATCTCTCCATATGGATAAAATCTAGCTGCAAAGCCTCGAACGGATACGTAGGAGGAGCAAAATGACCAGCTGGTGTTGGAGTTCCCTTACCAGGATTATGCATCAAACACACCATACAATTCTTAACCAAATTCTCTGTGCATTTGGGAATTTCCACATTCTGCCATACAGGGGCCAACAGTTTGCAAATCCCTTTCACACTAATATGTGCCATTCTGTGAGCCATTGTAACAACTGGAAGCACATACGCATTAGGCAACAACCATCTCTGATGTTCTGACAAATCAATCCAACAGCCATTCGAATCCAATCTACCCTTTCTTTCTCTCCAGTCATTCAACTCTTTCTCTGTGGCCTCACCCTGTATAGATTTCAAACTTTCAATAGTATCTTCATCTTCACACATACTCTTCTCTGGAACCCATCTCGCTGGACCCGCAACATACATTCGACTCATCATGTTTCTAGCAGTTTCTTTCGCAACTTCTTCCGCAAACACATTACCACGACCAACATCATCCGTAACCTTTTTATGGGCACTGCATTTCACAATCGCTACTTGCAATGGTAACGTAAGAGATTCAAGGAGTTCATTCACCAGTTGCCCCCTGCTGGATCTTGGTCCCATGCGATGTCAAAAATCCACGTTCACGCCACAAACGTCCAAAGCTATGAGCCACACCAAACGCATACTGACTATCCGTATACACATTCAATCGTTTTCCTTTCGCCAACACACACGCTCTCGTAAGTGCAATCAATTCCACTGCCTGTGCCGAGTTATGTGGGATACGTGCAGCTTCAACAAGCATATACAAAGTTGTCACAGCATATGCTGCAGTGGTATCACCATTTGGCACTTTAAAACACGAACCATTAACCCACAAAACATCATCACAGTCAGGAAGAGGAGTATCCCGGAGATCCACTCTCCCTTTCGTCTCTTCTTCTGTTCTTAGAAAACAATCGTGCTGTTCTTCACTATCCTCATCTGTCTCAAACAAAATTGGCAATAATGTAGCTGGATTTAAGGTATTACACCTTTTGATGTGCACATGACTCGCTAACAGTGTAAGCTCATACCCCGACAACCGAGCACTAGCTAAGTGCTGTGTCTTGGTACGATTCAACAAGGTATCCACTGCATGTGGGACCATCACCCCTAACGTGTTATCCATAACCAAACCAGCAGATTGTCGAATTGAAACAGCTGCTGCCGCTGTGGCTCTCAAGCAGCTCGGCACTGCTCTAGCTACAGGATCTAAAGTCGACAAAAAGTACACACATGGGCGTTGCTTATCACCAAACTGCTGAGTCAAAACCGACAATGCACATCCCTCTCTCTCGTGGACATACAATGTGAAAGGTTTACTGTAATCGGGAGTACCCAACACAGGAGCCGAACACAACGGATTGCGTAATTCAGAAAAGCTCTTCTGACTTTCATCAGTCCAAGGAATAGGATCTGGAGTATCCTTAACAGTAAGAGCTATCAAAGGCTTCGCTAAAAGAGAAAAATTGGGGATCCACTGCCGACAGTACGACGTGATACCCAAAAACGCACGTACTTCGCTCTGTGTCGTCGGAATACTCATTCTCACGATAGCCTGAATACTTTCTGGGGTCAGTTTCCTTCCCTCCTTCGATAAGAGGTGACCTAGGTAGGTGACTTCTTGTCGACAGAATTGCAGTTTAGAGAGAGAAACTTTGTGATGACAATCAGACAAGTGACGTAATAATGACACAGTGGCATCCTTACAAATCTCCTCAGTATCGGCAGCAACTAACAAATCGTCAACATATTGAATAAGAGCTGCACCTTCAGGTAAAATCAACAGATCAAGTTGTGTCTTTAAAGCTTGACTGTAAATCGATGGACTCTCGCAATAGCCTTGAGGAGCGCGCTTAAAGCAGAAACTGCGTCCTCCTAAAGAGAATCCAAAGATATCCCTACTCTCCATAGCAATCGGGATGCGGAAGAAAGCATTCTTCAAGTCAATCACCGAAAACCAGGTAGCAGAAGCCGGAATCAAAGTCAATAACGCAGTAATGTCAGGCACAACAGAAAATTTTGGAACCACAATTTTGTTCACTTCACGAAGATCGATGACAAATCTATATACAGGAGGCAGTGAAGGATCAGTTCTCTTTAGAACAGGCAAAACAGGACTGTTGCACACATTACCTCGCGTTTCTTCGATAACACCCTTGTCGATCAGATCATAAATGATCGCTAAAAGTGCACGCTCACCATCACTTGATATACGATATTGCGGAATGCGTGGTAACTTAGCATTCGCCTTCAGTGTCACAACATACGGAGGAATGTCCAACAGGCCCACATCATTCGGACCCGTAGCCCACAGTGAATCTGGTAACAAAGACAATTCCGATGGAAGACAATCTTTCGATATATACATCGGAGAGATCGCACTCTCACCCAAAGTAAGATGTACTCCTGCCGGAGAACAATACAAAGTCGCATACAATCTCTTCAACAAGTCCAATCCCAACAAATTCTCATTACAACTTGTAAGCAAAAGAAGGGGTGCTTCAAACCTACGAGGACCAACGGAAAGGGGCAATGGAGCAGAAATCGGATTCGTAACGGGGGCGCCAGAAAAACCTACAGAGACATTATTAAAGCCAGACAAAGGTGTGCCAGGGAGTTTAGATTGCATAATAGAACTCTTCGTAGCACCAATGTCTAGCAGAAAAGGCTCTGACATACCTGATGCAATCACTTCAACATAAGGTCCACTCTGATCTACTGGAACTGAAACAACTCCCTCTCTTTGTCCATTGCTGTCCTAGCAATCATTACCATGTGCCTCGTCACCTTCAACGTAACAATCATCCACATAGTACTGTGCTGTCCTACCAGACGAATTCTGCTGCTGATCAAAACTATTCATCGAAGTCTGCGGAGGCTAAGGATGCACATTCTGTCCGCGACCCCTACCTCTAGGCGCTTGCTGAGCACCTCTACCTCGTACACCAGGAGCACTCTTCCCTCGTTGTAGCAAGACCGGACAACTATTCTTATAATGACCCTCTTCTTTACAATATGCACACTGATTGGGGCCATACGGAAAACGATGTTGAGAAGGCTTGTCTCTTTGCGAGTTTCTTGAATACTGTTGAGGCTGCAGGTAATCACGCTGATTATTAACACGGGGTGGATAAGCTTGTTGTAGAAGAACTTTAGTCTTCAATTCCTTAGTCTTCTTATCCGCTTTCTCTAACTCATCCTTGCGTCTATTCTCATAATACTGAGCCGTAGCTAAAATCTGCGCTGATGTAGAAACAGGCCAAGCACTCTCAGAATCCTTCAACTTAGTGCATAACTCGGGAAGAAGATTGTGTACAAACTTGTCGACGAACAACCTCTGGCCACCTTCGGTAGCCATATCCTGCCCACTATGATCAACAAAAGTTTCATCAAAACGCGTGAAAAAATCTGACACAGTCTCATCTTTCTTCTGCTTACATGCAGACAACTTATCCCAATTAAGACGTACTTCGGGCATCAAAGTCTTCATGAAATTAATAATCCTACCAGGAAGTTCTGTAATAATATTTTCAGGCTTAGCACCTCCAACTTGTCTATCGTTTGCAGCAACAAGATTCACCCACAAATCACCCAATTCATTATCATGATCCGTATGTCGAATGACATTCCAGATGGGCTGTGGAACAACATTCCCAAACAACATATCTATGTCCGCCAAATTCATGACGCACGAACTCACAGTTTGCGTAAGCTCTTTGTAATATCCCGCAGGATTTTTCCGCGGATCAGGCAAAGTCTGCCTAAGCGCTAGAACTTCAGCACGCTTCCAAGGAACATGTACCCACACTCTCTGAAAGTGCGCAACAACAGGTGGATGAGCAGTTGCATCAGCAGGCCTCCAAACCGGAGGAACCTCTCGCATTGGATACTGGCGCGCTTTTCTCCCAACTGATGAATCGGGCTCCAACAGCCGTTCAGAAGAAGCATTATTTCGAAATGATAATAACGACGACACCGCTCTCTCGATGTCGAGGAGACTCACAATTGTTCCCTTCGCAAACTCAGAACGCAATCGAAACAACTCTTCAGGGGGTTTACCCACCTCATCCATCCATTGGTCATGGAGGAACGCACACATGATCTCAAAAACATATCGTTGCTTAGGTGCTTCCCATTGTCGGAAAACATCCATGATACCCTCAAGATCATATTGGGACGTGTACATAACCCATCTACGTGCCATGTGATCCAAAACCATCTGTATCAGGCAACTGACTACGCAACTGTCTACGCTCACTCACTGGAGACATACCCAATTGTCCCAACCAAGGAGTCAGAAAACCAGAAAAGGCAGCAATCATCCGCTGTCTAGGAGAAGGAGTAGTCGGAAGAATAAGGGAAGATGAAACAGTAGTAGAAGAATCCAAAGTCGGAGCTTAAGAAGTGGTAGGGACAGGTACAGAAGTAGTAGTCGTAGAAAAGGGCAAAGTTGGCGGCCCCGGAGGAGGCTGCGCCAAAGGTACAGTAGCCAATGGAAGAGCTGGCTGTAGAGGAATCGCAGGAGGCAAAACAACCAGCAATTGCACAGCCACCACTGGTGGCGGTGGTGCCGTTGCATTCTGCGCATAAGACGGCGGTGAATTTAACAGATGCGACATTAAAGGATCTTTCGCAAGATCTTTCTCGTCTTTCTGCTCTTTAGACGGCAAGACTGGGTAGCATCTATCTACCGCTAACTTCCTCACTCTAAGCATTTGTTCATTTTCTTGTTCTTCCTCATTATCTCTATACGCAATGGCAGCTTGCACCATTGACATACCTCGTTCTCGCTTATTCTTTTTCGCGAATTTTCTTTCTTTCTGTTTGGCTTCTTTGCGCCATATGCGGAAAGAGTCAAACATCGCCGGCCGGGCCTTCTTCTTGAACAATTTCACCTAAAGGTTATCTAGTATTTCAGTTTCAAAACTACCGTAACGGGGCCACTGTAGGACACCATCACTCTTCGTATATTTTACCCAGATCTCATTATAGCTAATAGGGCCCACACCATGTTTCACATACAACTCGTATGTAGGAGTTCCGATCGGAGGAACCGGACACGAATCCTCTAACCGGGAATCCCTTGATATACCACAACTAAACAAGTTTCTAAAACTGCTAAAACCAGGCATCTTGCTCACTAGTTCTGCTTCAAACAACAAGGGAAGTCTAAAAACGACAGTCTCGTGAATACACAAATCCTTTGGCTTTGGGGCCTGCAGGTACCAAATCAAAGCTATCCACTAAAGGATACAAAAAAAACTAAGGACTAGGAGACGCTCCGCTTATACTTAACTGAAATGTCGATGGCGTCACCAGAAGACCCGTCAATCGTCTCGCTCTACAAACGTCTAAGGCTCCAAAACAGGGCAACAGTCAGGGCAGCAGTCCGTCGTAGCCGTCGGAAAGCGGGAAACCTCGCAGCAAAGACTTTCGGACCACGACGACATACAGGGGTCGATGAAGTGGCTGGCCTTCCTCCAGAATTTTCTCACGAAGCTTCTCACGAACCTCTGTCTTGGACCGGTACCGCTGAAGTCGCCCCATGTTGGGCGCCAACTGAAGGACCGGGTTTTTAGAACCCAGCGGCGTCAGGGAGAAGGCCTGAAACCTTCGAGTTCCCCTGTCTTGGCAAACAGAGACACAGGATACTTCTTGATGACGTCAAAGACCAAAGTTTATTGGCTGCAACCAGGAACAGAGATCTTCGAAGCACACACGGGTGGTTCATCAGAGACTGCACACTTTCAATAAGCGGAGCATGGTCTTTTATGCCCAAAATCAAGCCTCAGGCAACATTTTAAATTTACATTTGGTGCATACAAACTGACCAATGACAATGTAACATTTCAAAAGTAGCGTATGACGACGATCCCAGACAATCCCATTCTCCGTTATCCAGCCCACTAGAAATGACCACGCACATTCCCAATGTTTCCTGTTCGATCAGGCCGGACAAACCCATCATAAAGCCTTCAACCCAAATCAATGATTATGTTGTAAAGGAAAGGCAGAAACAGATTAGAAAGGAGATAGAAAAGTAGGAGCAGTGTACCATAAACTCGGGCACGTCCTGCTCTTTGATCTTTATCGGACCAGCTGCTGAACAAGGAACTGGCTCAGCGAGGTCAGCCTCGGGCAAGGAGTCAGTTCGGCCAGGTCACCCAGAAGTCAGCTAAGGCGTACGTGTCTCAAGGACTCGTTCAGCCACAGTCATCGGGCCTATGTTAGGGTAACCACACAAAATGGCTGCCACATACAAAATGGAACCCGGAGGTTCAAACTAAATCCTCGAATAGAGAGTGTTCTCCTATATCGATTCATACGCGCCACGGTCATGTACCCCCGTACAGAGACTGGAAGGCTCTGGACAAACTCAGACTGAATGGCCCAGTATTTGAAGTAGAAGACAGTTTCTCCATTACGCAACCAGTGGAGGCCAACTACCTATCCCTTTGTACAAGGATTTCCAGCACCTCGGAACGCCTCGTCCCTCTGAAAAAGGGCAAACCACAGAGACGAGCACCGGCCCCATGGTTTGATGACTCCTTAAGAGCTCTCAAACTAGCATGCAGACATGCTGAGAGAAAATGGAGGCAGGGTTACTCTGACACTCATAAAACCCTCTGGAAAGCAAACCTCCGGGAGTATAAAACTGCCATCGCCCTAAATAAGGCCAAACATTATTGCTCCATCATAACCAACGCCACGAACAGCTCAAAGAGTATTTTTCAAATACTCAAAAATCTGACCAACCCGGACTGTGTCACCTCTACACAGCCTCCTACCCAAGCCCTCTGCGACAATCTTGCAGTGTTTTTTATCAATAAAATAAACACCATTATTCACAACCTGAAAACACCCCCCTCTTCAGAAACTTCTAACACGCTGAGACCAGACACCAGCTCGCGAAACTTGTCGCCTCCTGGCTCTGTCCTTCTGGCTAGACTGGGGGAATTCCCTCCGATCCCGGCCGTCGAGTTTGAAAGACTTGCGCTTGGTATCACCTCGGGTTCCCCACTCGACCCCCTACCTCCAAAAGTCTGGAAAAATTTTGGTAATGAACTTTTTGACACCATGCGCCTAATATGCAATCAGTCTTTGCACAGTGGCTTTGTCCCAACCCCTTGGAAACAGGCACTAATCACCCCTCTCTTAAAGAAACCCTCCCTGAGCCCAGACTGTCTTTCCAACTACCGACCCATCTCTCTGCTGCCTTTCCCAGCGAAGGTCGCCAAACGTTGGGTCAGTTCATGCCTCTCCGCCCACCTAGAACAAAACAACCTTCTTGACGATCACCAGTTCGGTTTCCGTCCTGCCCACGGCACCGAAACAGCAGTCTTAACTGCCATGGAGGATCTTCGCATGCGTGCAGACAGGGGCCAGCCAGTGGCATTGTTACTGCTGGACCTGTCTGCCGCATTCGACACGGTCAACCATGGTAGGCTGCTGCAGAGACTTGGGGAAGTGGGAGTGGAAGGCACTGCATTGCTCTGGTTTCATTCCTATCTTCGGGACAGAAGACAGGCTGTCTCTCTTCCCCCTTTTCAATCCGCCTTTGCAACAGTACCCCAGGGAGTCCCTCAGGGCTCCTCCATCAGCCCCATCCTTTTTTAATGTGTACCTCATCCCGCTAATCAAATTGATCCAATCCTTTGGGGTCAAAACTATAAATTACGCGGATGATACACAGCTCATCCTCTCGTGGGAAGGTGAAGATGCCATTCCTTTCTCAACCTTCCACGACTGCCTAAGAGAGACGGCTGGATGGCTACACAGTAATTCCCTCCAGTTCAACTCCGCGAAAACGGAGGTCCTGTTCTGCTCAGGCACTAAGATACCCCGTCAGTTTCCGAACGAATTCTGGCCCCCGGAGTTCAGAGACAAACCTCTGCCAGTTCCTTCGGTGCGCAACCTGGGAGCCATGCTGAACAACAAATTAAGTATGGAAACCCAGGTGACGAAAACCGTGGGGATCTGCACAGCCCTGCTTCGATCACTGCGGAAAATCATGCCTCTTCTCCCGGCACAAGCCAGGGCGTCGATAGTCAGGTGCACGATACTCAGACGCCTTGACTATTGCAACGCCCTGCTCCTGGAGTCTCCAGTCACGATGTTGGACCGACTACAGCGAATTCAATCTGCCGCCGCCAAGCTGGCTCTTGGCTGGACGAGGAGGGCCTCTGCCACAGCAGCTCTGGCTGAGCTACATTGGCTACCCCTAAAACAAAGAGTGGCCTTCAAATCCCTCTGCATTGTCTTTAAGGCTCTGCACGGACTTGGACCTAAACCTCTGCAAGCCCTGTTTCGGTGGTACACTCCTGCCAGAGACCTACGTTCATCCTCGGCCTGTCTGGTAAAGGTACCCAGATTTAACAGAACCAGAACAGGGGGCAGATCATTCAGTGTCGCAGCGGCCAAGCTGTGGAACAGCCTGCCCACTGACATACATCAGATATCACAGCTTCTTCCCTTCAGGAGACGTATTAAGACCTGGCTCTTCCCCAAATAAATTGTCCGTCTGACTGTTCTCCCGGTTTACCGTTAACAGAGTAATTTCCAGCGCCAGGAAGCCTGCAAGGTGTCAGTCGCGCTTTACAAATTCTCAAAATAATAATACGAAAACACTCAGACACGCTACACTCGCCATTTGTGGTCTGCTGACACCAAAATCGTCCATTTCCGACAATCTTTAGTGAACGGGTTCGGAACCATCGAACCAAACCCAGTTCGCGAACCACGGAACCACAGTAGGAATCCACTCTCTACAGACACTTGGGAAAGTCCTTTCCCTCTGTGTTGTGCTCCCTGGCTGCTTTATGACAACCCAGCACAGCTGATGCCGGGGTGCACCTAAATAGGATGGAATTCAACAGTTAGCAGTATCGATGTAGTGGTTGTATTTGAGACGCCCTTGTTGTGTTGGGCTCATTGGTATGGGGTGTAAATGCTGATGAATTGAAGAGTCGAGCCCAAGGTTGTGGCCACAGTAGGATAAAGTGGCTGGGAAAGGCTCCTGTGAAGAGTGAGGTGGGAAGGCTTTGGTATAGTGAGCACAATGCTGGGTTAGCTGCCACTCTGGGAATGGGGCACTTTGGTTACAGTGGGGCCAGATGCTGAAAACACCGGCAGTAGCTGATCGTAGCCTTGGAGAGCCGCATCTGCACAGCCAATTGGTAAACAGCCGGGATGCACTGTGTAGCAACTCCCTGAAATTTGTGCATGTTATCAGTGATGTGTGTGGAAGGTCTGGCCTTACATGGTGAAGTGCTGCTGAACGAGCAGGGAGCCTGAATGGGTATTAAGTACAGCCCCAAGGAGGTCTGAAGGGGAACACTCTGTCTTAGCCAAGCTGAAGGCCCGGTGTTGGGGCTTCCTTGCACCCCCCTCTCTCTCCAGGAGCCAAGTCTGGTGCAGTGATGCCCACTGAGTGTGGTGTCCCAAGATGCTCTCACTTGGTGTGATACAAAAGGGAGTGGTGATGGACGGAGCATCTGAATCAATCAAACACTCACACCCAGTCATATGGCCGGGATGCCCGCCACCCCCTCCCAACACCAATTCCCAATGGGAGAAGACAGACAGAGGTTTGAACTTTTGGAAGGCGGGGGGGAGTTACCCCCCGGCCGTATTTATTAAAATATGAAACAAAATTTAAAACATTGAATAAAAGTTTCATTAATTATGTACAATTTTATTTATTACATTTCGATGAAGACAAGTTCTTTGGCTAACCTTAACAGATCTCTAATACAAAGGTTTCCTAGCCGAGTCTAGCATCCTGAAAATGCATACATTCTAAATTAAAATTGTACATCCTAGCATTAAGGGCCAACGGCAAGGTCTTAACCGGTGTCAGATCCCTACTACCAAAATCCCGCCCTTACGGTGTGCGTGGCGCATGCGCAGAGGACTTTACCCTCATTGCCAACTGTAACTTCCCTTGTCGTGGGGGCCCCCTTTTCACTCAACGCCATCTTAAAGGTCGTCCGAGTTCCTGTGTGAGGTATCTGTAGGAAGGACAGCGTGGACTCCCGCCCATCCCCACACTCTCTATCCGCCGTCGCGGATATCCGGCCCCCGGGAAATTCGTAGGAGGGGCATCTAGCCGCCTCCCCCCTGGGAGGGGCCTATGGCTGTCTCCCCCTAGGCGACCCATCCTTAGTGGGTGCCGCCTCCCCGTGGAAGGGGCCAATGGCCGCCTCCCCCCGGGCGCTCCCATCCATTCTGGGTGGCGCCCCCCTCTAGGGACCTTGAAATTACTGCTCACCGATCATGACCTTACCGCCACAGGCCGAATAGTTGACCGACTATCCGGCCCCCCCACTCCTCCTAAACGTCATGCTTCCTCAAACCCCTTAGCCATGCTATGAAGTCTCCTATGAGTAAATCATTCCCCTCCCTGGACAGGTGAACCCCATCATTCAGATACATGTGATCACCCCGAATACACCCGTGAGGAATGCTATGCAACTGCGCGGAGCGAAACAATTTACCAATTTTATTGTTAACCCTTTTTACTGAGTGGTTCAACGCTGACACTGAAAGGCCCCCCCGCCAAATCTTCCTGGGGATCATGTGGGACCAGGCAATCGTGCACCCCGGGACTTTTTTAGCCAACCAGCTAACAGCCGACAGGATGTGTTCTAATAACACTCGTCTTCCCAGTGTCACCAAGTCATTGCCCTCAAGGTGTACTATGACTACAGATGGCGGTGACCTTTGCTGCCCTAAAAGACCCTCAAAAAACGATTGGAATTGGTCAAAACAGAGCCCGCCCTTCCCATGGAAGGTCACTCTGTATCTGTATTCCCCAGATGCGTGAGTCGCATCACCTGCCTTGAATACGTCCCTGGCGCGCCTCACATATGAGTGGCCCACGACCCATACCACTCTCTCTCCAGTCGGTGATCCTTGACCGCTGGTCTCCTGATGCTGGGTCGACTTCCAATTCCGCCCCGCGTGACAGGCTCGCGAAACTGTAATTCAAACAAAAGACAAGAAGCGTGAGTGCATGTCAATTGATCTTTACAACGTGTGCAATCGCACAAACCTTTTGAAGCAATTCGAGGACCAACGGCCTAGCTGTTTTACTTCCTCCGCACTCTGACCCCGGGCTGTAGCCTCAGTAGCAGCCCCTATCCTAAATGAATGGGTCCCAAAATCGCACGGGTCCATGCCCGCGGCAGCGATTGTCAGTGCTAGCACCCTCTGAAACTGAAATCTCGTCAGTGGGGTGCAATCCTTGTGCCTAAGCAAACTCCCCCCCCAAGTAGCTGTCCTCAGTGCCAAATATTCCTCTAAACACTCTATCGGACAAGTGGGGGACCCTCCTGCGCGCTGCACGATAACACTATCTCCCATAGCTCCCTGGTCAGTCTTGGACCTGGCTATCGAGATTACCATTGAATCACCTCTTATTTGGACGTGATCCCTGCCCAAGCCTCCCTCCATATCTTTCTTGTTCCTTGCGACGAGTTCGCTCACCCGCATAGCCCCATGGAATGCCAAGGCGAAAGCTGCCCGGAACAGAACTGCTTCGAAAAGGGAGGAGCACGTCTCATCCAGCTTTGCTAAAAGTAGAGACAATCTGTCTAAGCCAATCGGGTGCCTCGCATCCTGCTTGCGACCCTCGAGGCGTTGCCAGCCGCGGAGCGCCTTCCTAACCAAAAAGGAACCCGTCGGGTCTCTTATGCCATGCACCTGTGCCATGAATGAAATGGCCGCCCTATGTCTATTGGCCGTTGCCGCTGATCGGCCTTCTCTGTGCAGCGCTACCAGGAACCCCAGGAAGGATTCCTCCTGACCCCAGCTCTGTCTCCCTGTTGGACCCAAAAATGTGCAGTAGGAACGAAATGCTCCTTCGTATGCCTTCCTTGTCCTGGGAGCTAAGCTGGCTGCCACGAGGTCTTGTAATCCGGGGCACCGATTAGCCATAGTGCTTCGGGGAACGGTGCCGCCACTAGGTCCGCTGCGGGTAGATAGCCCCTGAAAGCCTGCATTTGTGAACGAGAGAGTGCATCAGCTGCATAATTCAGTACGCCTGGCACATGTTTTGCCCTGAACTGTACATTCAATCTCATGCAACGTAATACAATTTCTTTCAACAATCTCAAGATCCACTTGCAGCGTGCTGCCTGCTGGTTAATGCACTCAACCACAGTCATATTATCAGACCAAAACACCACCGAGCGGTCCCTGAAGTCGTCTGGCCATGCCATCAAAGCAACCCAAATGGGGAATAGCTCCAAGAACCCAATGTTACCTGTCAGACCGCTGGAGTGCCACCACGTCGGCCATACTTGGGCTGCCCATCGGTTACCAAAAATGGCGCCAAATCCCACGCTCCCATCTGAGTCAGTCCACAAACCCAGTTCATCCGAAGACGCTGGTGGCTTAATCCACACAATTCGACCGTTGAAGTCCGCCAGAAATGCCAACCAAATGCGCATATCCTGGCGAACCTCTGCCGACAGTCTCGTACGATGTTGTCCCTCCTTGAGACCAACCATAGCTTGTGCAATAGAGCGTGAAAAGGGGCGGGCCATTGGTATCACTCTTAAGGCGAAGTTAAGCTGACCCACTGTTTGCTGTAACTGGTGCAGGGTCACTTTCTCCTTGCCCAGGCATTGTGTCAAGGAAGCCCTAAACTTGGCTACCTTTTCCATCGGTAAACGGAAACATCCTTCCACAGAATCGAGCTCAATTCCCAGAAACTCCAGTGAAGTAGATGGTCCAACCGTCTTACCTGGTGCCAATGGGACTCCGAACTCCCGCATGAGGACACGGAAGTCCTGCAGCGCCTGCGCACATTTCGTATCGCCGGCTGCTCCCAAGAACAGGAAGTCATCCAGATAGTGCATAACATGCCTATGCCCTGTGGCCTCGGTGAATGCCCACTCTAAAAAACAGCTGAACATTTCAAAATATAAACACAACCATGGTCCCTGGCAAGAGAATAGATAAGTGCCAATGAATATAGACTCAATCAGTACTATATTGGTGAAAACGTACCCAGCCGGGCAGATGTTTTCAAAGTTTATATTTCAGTCAAGAAAATGTCAAACACATTAACACCTTCAACAAATCACGTAGGTGGGGCACAAGCCTGTACCCAACCACGAACATACATAGACAACAACATACACAAAGGGCTTGCAAGGCAAAACCAACAGTCTCTGTAAAATTCCAATTTTGAACAGAGAATTACTTGTGGGTACCATTACATAATTATGCATTGAGAGTTCCAAACGTATATGGTACACATTGGGTCGACGACGTTTCGGACCCCCTTGCTAAATAATGGGGTCCATCATCAGGACAAAGCAATGGTTGCCTTTTTTAGTTTTAAGCCTCTTTAGCCTAAAGGGAAAATAGGATGAAAAAACAGGTCCATTACATTTAAATCACATGCTTAATGAGGGTGACATTGTGCCGTGACTTATAGACCCAGAGCGCTAATATCCTGGTGGAGATAGCGAGTGACTTAGTTCCAGTGTCAACAGGCATGTGACAGAGTGTGGTCATACTGTTTAGCTGTGAGTGATTTTTAAAAAATTCAGGTGAGAAACGACGCAGTGATACTGGGCAATTTCAAGTGAAGATAATGTCTAGGTGGCGGTTGCTGCTATATTATATTCAAGGTGCATCATGCTTAGATGAAAGATATTGCAGTGGGTTGAATTATCGGTAAATTCGATAGATCGGCAGTGCTTCTACAGTACTAAGTGAAGAAACGGCGCTTATGAGTCGCGGAGAGAGATACATGATTATCCAGATTTTACAGGAGTTAGCGTGGTCAGGTGAAAATCGCGGCGCAATAAGGAAGTAAGGGGGCTCACCAGAATAATACTGGGCATACTCAGATAAGAGCGCGCTGGAGGTTCGTTATATCCGGAAAGTAAGAATCCGGGTTGTGGGATTCTTCTGGGAGTAAAAAGAGTTGTGCAAGGTTAGGGCGGGGAACAACTAATTCATTAATTTGGGCGTTAGTGCAAGGGGGTAGGCTTACCAGGGGTTAATTACACGTTTCAAGGGTCCAGGGGCGGAGGAGGGTCGTTCCGCTTGTACCTGTGTACAAAATATTACTTAAACAAAGGAATCTAAAGTGGTTGGTCAGAGGCATCATTCGGTCAATACCGAGTCGGGCTTACCTTGTGAGCCGGAGATTGCCGGGAGCGCCGGATCGCGCTGGGGTCCTGGAACCAGGGGGGGAGCCTACAGATAGAATTGGGGGGATAGTCAGTAAGGGGCATTTGGGCAGGGTTACGCGCCAAGTAGCAAGGAGATTATCTGGGGCTTACCGGATTAGTCGGCAATGCTGGACTTCCTGGTTCGTGAAGTCATGTGGGCGGATTACTTTTATCGCGCTCAGCCATTGGTTGGAAAAGGGCCATAGGCATAAACGAAGGACCACGCTGGCGGCCATTATGGGTGAGGGAATTTGGATTGGTTAAGAAAGTCCCATGGACATAAATGAAGGACCATGCCAGCAGCCATCTTGAGCGAAGGAAGTGAAATTAAAAGGGGATAAAAACATCATAGAGAAAAATGGCGCAGTGACATTAGTGAAGGTAGTGACTGTGAGATTTACAAACACATTAATTACATTAGAGTACATTAGTACATAAGTATTTCGGCGAAGGCCATACTGTATTCAGTTCATTCATTTAGGTCTTATAAGTTGTTAATTCTAGTTCATTCACTTAAATATTCAAAAATGAAGTCCATAATCAGATTAGTGTTGTCCAGTCCTCTTGTTGGTTTAGGCCAGAGTTCAGGCTATCAGTCCGTATTATCCATTTCAATTCCTCTTTATTGAGAAGGAGACTCAGATCACCTCCTCTTGGTGGCAATGTCACTTGGTTTATAATGGTCCACCGGATATCATTTTCCGTGTGCTCTTTGGAGATGAAATGTTCAACCAAGGGAGCATTGGGGGTCTTGCACCGTATTCTGCTCCTGTGCTGGGAAATCCGTAATTTAACCTTTTGCTTGGTTTGACCAACATAAAGGAGGTCACATGGACAAAGGATCGCATATACAACGTTGCAACTATTACAGTTTGTAAAAGTTTTCAGAACATTTTTGCATTCCTTATACACAAATTCTTTACTCTCAATAGTATACTCGCATACCACACATGTTCCACATTTCGCATGGCCCCTAAGCGGTGTAGTGGTCCAATGGTCATTGATAGTTCTTTTTAATGGGGCAGGGGAGGGTAAAGCTGCCCTCACTAAATGATCTTTAATGTTTTTATTCTTTCTGAAAGCAAACAATGGGCATTCCCAATTTAATTGACCTGAATTCAAAATGTGCCAATTCTGTTTGATGGTTTTTGTAATTTTATTCGACACACTGGAAAATGTTGTGACACACACCAATTTGTTAGTGGTAGGTTTGGGTTTAGTTGTCAAGAGAGTCTCACGTGGGCAATACCATGCTCGCTTCATGGAGTTTTTTATGAGGCGGCGCGGATAACCTCTTTGTCTCAATTTGGTGGCTAGGAGACCCGCTTCATGGAAATAATCCTCTTTATGGAAATTATTCCTACGCAGCCTAAGGAATTGTGAGTAAGGTAGACTATCTTTTAGGGCCCTAGGGTGGCAGCTATCGTAGCTTAAGAGCGTGTTTTTCTCAGTGGGCTTATGATATAGCGAGGTGTAGAGTAGGCCATTCTCGTGTTGGATAGTCAGGTCCAAAAAAGGAAGTGAGGTCTTACTGTGAGTCAATGTGAATGTGAGCCCACTGCAGTTGTTGTTAAGCCAATGTAATAGGGCTGGGAAGGAATTGGTGTCATTATCCCATATCATAAAGATATCGTCTATGTAGCGTCTCCACGTACGGATACCTTGACGGAATGGGTTACTGTCAACCAGAATCGTGTGACACTCCAACCAGTCCATGTAGAGAATAGCCAACGTGGGAGCAAAAATTGCTCCCATGGAGGTTCCACGGATCTGCTGGAAGTACTGGTTATCATATACAAAGAAATTTTGTGTCAGGCAGATTTCAAGGAGCTGAATTATGAAAAGTGTAGGGACTCTATGGGGACGAGTTCTTTGATTAAGGATAGTTTCCATTACAAACAATGATTCTCTCTGGGGAATGTTGACAACTAAACCCAAACCTACCACTAACAAATTGGTGTGTGTCACAACATTTTCCAGTGTGTCGAATAAAATTACAAAAACCATCAAACAGAATTGGCACATTTTGAATTCAGGTCAATTAAATTGGGAATGCCCATTGTTTGCTTTCAGAAAGAATAAAAACATTAAAGATCATTTAGTGAGGGCAGCTTTACCCTCCCCTGCCCCATTAAAAAGAACTATCAATGACCATTGGACCACTACACCGCTTAGGGGCCATGCGAAATGTGGAACATGTGTGATATGCGAGTATACTATTGAGAGTAAAGGAATGCAAAAATGTTCTGAAAACTTTTACAAACTGTAATAGTTGCAACGTTGTATATGCGATCCTTTGTCCATGTGACCTCCTTTATGTTGGTCAAACCAAGCAAAAGGTTAAATTACGGATTTCCCAGCACAGGAGCAGAATACGGTGCAAGACCCCCAATGCTCCCTTGGTTGAACATTTCATCTCCAAAGAGCACACGGAAAATGATATCCGGTGGACCATTATAAACCAAGTGACATTGCCACCAAGAGGAGGTGATCTGAGTCTCCTTCTCAATAAAGAGGAATTGAAATGGATAATACGGACTGATAGCCTGAACTCTGGCCTAAACCAACAAGAGGACTGGACAACACTAATCTGATTATGGACTTCATTTTTGAATATTTAAGTGAATGAACTAGAATTAACAACTTATAAGACCTAAATGAATGAACTGAATACAGTATGGCCTTCGCCGAAATACTTATGTACTAATGTACTCTAATGTAATTAATGTGTTTGTAAATCTCACAGTCACTACCTTCACTAATGTCACTGCGCCATTTTTCTCTATGATGTTTTTATCCCCTTTTAATTTCACTTCCTTCGCCCAAGATGGCTGCTGGCATGGTCCTTCATTTATGTCCATGGGACTTTCTTAACCAATCCAAATTCCCTCACCCATAATGGCCGCCAGCGTGGTCCTTCGTTTATGCCTATGGCCCTTTTCCAACCAATGGCTGAGCGCGATAAAAGTAATCCGCCCACATGACTTCACGAACCAGGAAGTCCAGCATTGCCGACTAATCCGGTAAGCCCCAGATAATCTCCTTGCTACTTGGCGCGTAACCCTGCCCAAATGCCCCTTACTGACTATCCCCCCAATTCTATCTGTAGGCTCCCCCCCTGGTTCCAGGACCCCAGCGCGATCCGGCGCTCCCGGCAATCTCCGGCTCACAAGGTAAGCCCGACTCGGTATTGACCGAATGATGCCTCTGACCAACCACTTTAGATTCCTTTGTTTAAGTAATATTTTGTACACAGGTACAAGCGGAACGACCCTCCTCCGCCCCTGGACCCTTGAAACGTGTAATTAACCCCTGGTAAGCCTACCCCCTTGCACTAACGCCCAAATTAATGAATTAGTTGTTCCCCGCCCTAACCTTGCACAACTCTTTTTACTCCCAGAAGAATCCCACAACCCGGATTCTTACTTTCCGGATATAACGAACCTCCAGCACGCTCTTATCTGAGTATGCCCAGTATTATTCTGGTGAGCCCCCTTACTTCCTTATTGCGCCGCGATTTTCACCTGACCACGCTAACTCCTGTAAAATCTGGATAATCATGTATCTCTCTCCGCGACTCATAAGCGCCGTTTCTTCACTTAGTACTGTAGAAGCACTGCCGATCTATCGAATTTACCGATAATTCAACCCACTGCAATATCTTTCATCTAAGCATGATGCACCTTGAATATAATATAGCAGCAACCGCCACCTAGACATTATCTTCACTTGAAATTGCCCAGTATCACTGCGTCGTTTCTCACCTGAATTTTTTAAAAATCACTCACAGCTAAACAGTATGACCACACTCTGTCACATGCCTGTTGACACTGGAACTAAGTCACTCGCTATCTCCACCAGGATATTAGCGCTCTGGGTCTATAAGTCACGGCACAATGTCACCCTCATTAAGCATGTGATTTAAATGTAATGGACCTGTTTTTTCATCCTATTTTCCCTTTAGGCTAAAGAGGCTTAAAACTAAAAAAGGCAACCATTGCTTTGTCCTGATGATGGACCCCATTATTTAGCAAGGGGGTCCGAAACGTCGTCGACCCAATGTGTACCATATACGTTTGGAACTCTCAATGCATAATTATGTAATGGTACCCACAAGTAATTCTCTGTTCAAAATTGGAATTTTACAGAGACTGTTGGTTTTGCCTTGCAAGCCCTTTGTGTATGTTGTTGTCTATGTATGTTCGTGGTTGGGTACAGGCTTGTGCCCCACCTACGTGATTTGTTGAAGGTGTTAATGTGTTTGACATTTTCTTGACTGAAATATAAACTTTGAAAACATCTGCCCGGCTGGGTACGTTTTCACCAATATAGTACTGATTGAGTCTATATTCATTGGCACTTATCTATTCTCTTGCCAGGGACCATTGTTGTGTTTATATGATAAGCTCCCCGAGGTCCCTCGCTGATACCAATTGGGGTCCCCTTGTTGTTTAAAATGAACATTTCAAAATAGGCACAAGAAATGGAGCAACCCATAGGCATGCATTTATCCATGTAATAACTCCCCTGAAATGCAAAACCTAGCCAGCGCGGATCTAGCGGGTGTACCGGGAGCAACCGGAACGCGGATTCGATGTCTGATTTTGCCATCAGCGCTCCGGGGCCCAGGTGATTTAACATGGCAACGGCATCGTCGAATGATGCGTTCCGCACCGAACAAATATCTGGGTCAATGGCTTCGTTCACCGAAGAACCCTTTGGGGCAGACAAGTTGTGAATGAGTCTAAACTCCCCTGGGTCTTTCTTTGGGACCACCCCTAGTGGGGAACACACGAAATCCGCCACCGGCGGGCGATGAAAAGGCCCCGCCACCCGCCCCAAGCTGACTTCTTTGAAAAAATTTCTTGCAGCTACGCTTGGGTTATGTTGGACAGATAACTGATTTTTACAAAAAGAGTCCCCCCGAAAATCCCCCGCCGGGATGTTGAAGCAATTATAGGAATCCATTCCTCAACACCCCAGCGGATACATGATCAGGGTATTTGTTCAACCAAGGAGTCAGAGCCATGATATCGACAGGTGTAGGCAATCGGTTACAAAGCATCACCTCACTCTTGCTTAGACCCCCCTTTTCCTCCCGTTCCGCTGTTTTTAGATCTACAGCTACTCTCCGGGTGTGAGGAGTTCCCACAGCCCGCACACGCATGCCTGAATCTGCATGTTCCCTGGGGCCTGCTACAGTTGCCTCTATTGAAGCCCCAACAAACCCCCCGCTTGCCGCCATTCCTGCCGGTCTTGGGCTGATATTCCCCACTGGCGCCCGCTCGAAAGGGCACCGCGGGTTTTGGCGAACTGACCCCGACCCGCTCCCGCCCAGCGAGGACGTACCTGCTGCCCCAGGCAAGAGCTCCTTGTGCCATGACACCGAGTCGAGGCAATCCCAGGTCAAAGTTGCATCAAACTCTTTCGCTTTTCGGAATTTCATATCGTATCCTTTCCACTCGTCCCCCTCATACATGGTATAAAAATCCATAATCCTATTCTGATAACAGGTCAACTCAGTCATGACTTCCGGCTTTCGTTCCCCCATGACTGCCGTAAATATCAAAAAGGCCTTTACCCAATTTGCTACAGTCTCATCGACCCTAAATTCTGCCATCTTGGCCCGCCATACACTGGGGTGCCATAAATCCTTCTGGGATTCTGCATATTCCATCTCGCGATGGTCAGTCAATAATGAAAACATATTCACATATTTCTCCCCCCATATCAGTTCCTTTGTGGCCGCAGGGATGTGCTGGGCCACCCTTTCGCGCCTTGAAGGTAATGACCCCTCCCCTGGGCAATGTGTGCTTACCAGGTTCGGCCGTCGTGTCTGCCGCCTTTTCCCGGCTAACCGCAGGTCCTCCCGGCGCCACCTGTGGGGGAACAAGAGGAACATTGCCGTCACGGCCTCTCTCGACTGCCGTAACTGCTCGATTATTAGTCTAGCCTCCTCGGCCGGGTCTCCCGCGGCCACGGCCCCCCCCGCTTTCTTCTTGAGCCAGGGCAACACTGCCGCTAACTGGATGGCCAGTTCCGGGGGCATCTCCTCGTCATTAACAGGGGTAATTACAACCGGGATTGGTAAACCTATATCTGGGTTCGGTACCGGGCTGTCCGCCGGAGTAAGGGGGGCGACTGGGGGTACCTCGGGAACCGGATCTTCCCCAGAGACCGCCCTCCTCTTAACACGCTTCCCCCTACCCTCAGGGACGACTCCCGGCAAGGCTGGGCCTATTACCTTCTTAGGACGGCCTGAGCTGTTCTGGGCCGCTAACTGTTTTTTAACTTCGGCCAAACCCCGACCGATCGAGTCAACTTTTCCAAGCTTTCGGTCCATGCTCGCCATTCGGTTCGACAAGGTGCGCAATACCTTCTCCATCTCGGAGCTCTTTCCTGCTTTCTTGCCGGCCATGGCTTCGTGTACTCTGCGCTAGTTGATCAACGAGGTCCTGGATCCTTCGAACTCTTGATAACTGAAAGAGAAAAAACAAAGTTACAAGTTCTCAAAATTGCCGCTTGTTCCGTCGAGGGCTCACGAGCCACGAGTTGGTGCAGCCTTCAGAGCACAGGAACAAGAGAACGCTTCTTCGGATTCCCGCTCTATTTATCCATCTGCAGGAGGGCGGGGACCTTCCTCCGGTACGCCTACTGGGCGTGGTCTTCCGTGCGGGTGTCTAGGACAACCCCTCCTGGGCGGGAAAGGGCGCGCCCCGGCTACGCCACTTCGGGCATACCAGCCAAGCCACGCCTCCCGCCCAAAATGGTTTCCCGGGGGGATCGGGCACCCAACCATACGTTCGGGGGGACCGAGTGGTCGCCCCGTTCCAAAAGATCTGGGTTTAATCCATCACCGTTCTTTAGCCCACTCTGCCACCCCAGTTCAGACATGGCTATATGCAAATCAGTCTGACCCTGTGCCTCATGGGAACAGTCCAGCCCGAACTGCCAAGCCATGTCTTCCCTGGACCGGAAACAAGCTTCCGAGGACCAGTTTCTGGCATTCCAGCCGTCTTCAGCATGGCTTGCTTGAATCCAGTGGCAAAGTGAGCAAGGGACTCACGTCTGAGCATACCCTGCCACACTTATGGCGGCCAAAAGCGGTACAAAAGGGGGTGGTGATGGACGGAGCATCTGAATCAATCAAACACTCACACCGAGTCAAAAGATCTGCGTTTAATCCATCACCGTTCTTTAGCCCACTCTGCCACCCCAGTTCAGACATGGCTATATGCAAATCAGTCTGACCCTGTGCCTCATGGGAACAGTCCAGCCTGAACCGCCAAGCCATGTCTTCCCTGGACCGGAAACAAGCTTCCGAGGACCGGTTTCTGGCATTCCAGCCGTCTTCAGCCCGGCTTGCTTGAATCCAGTGGCAAAGTGAACAAGGGACTCACGTCTGAGCATACCCTGCCACACTTATGGCGACCAAAAGTGGTACAAAAGGGGGTGGTGATGGACGGAGCATCTGAATCAATGAGTGTTTGATTGATTCAGATGCTCCGTCCATCACCACCCCCTTTTGTACCGCTCACATGGTGTGAAGCCTGCCTGTTCATTATTTACAACCCACGGGAAATAATCGCATACTACCTTTGGAAGGGCATTCAGCAGGCGCACTCCTTTACCCATGACGAGGTGACAGAGTATGCTGATACTAGGCACTACAGTAGTGTAAGGATAACAATTGAGCAGGGTGATGTTATAGCAACACCTGCACCAAGCTTTTCATCTCATGGTTCCAATACGTAGATTACTGGCCAGTGTTAGGCTGTAGTCTGAACAGAGTGGAAGCATTGCACCCGCATACATTCTCCTGATGCACCACTGCCACCACTGGGAGCACAGCACCTTGTTTGTACTTGCTGTCCTCCCCCTCATTGCATTAGCAAAGATGGGCAGAAATAATTAAAAAAAGGAGGAGGACTTGGGGAGACCACCACAGTGAGCCATAAAATCACCCACGAACTTCCCACCATGGTGCAGCAGGGAGTACTGCACCCAAAGACAAGTGTGTTCCAATACTAGTAACCACTAGTGCAACAATAGATCTGCTGCAACATAAAACTAACACTCTGTAGAACTGGGTTTGTACCCTGATGATCATAAAAAGATGATGAAGCATGTGATGCAGGCCAAGAAGATGGAAGCAGACCTCACCCCTGCCACCTCTGCAGTGGAGCTGGAAAGGCCATCAATGAGCACATGAATATGTTGGTACAAAGGGTAGAGGACCAAAAAGGGCACACCCAGAGAAACAACATTAGAATGGTTAGACTCCCGAAGAATATTGAGGGCACCTCTATGCTCACCTCTGTGAAGGGCTGAATACTGGTGGTTTTTGCCTTGGAATGACTTGCCAAATTTTACACTTTGGGGTGGGCACATAGAGTACTAATGCACCCTCCAAGACCTGTGAGTCACCTTTGTCCTGTGGTAGTTAGCTTATTGAACTTCAGGGATCGAAATGTTATCATTCGTTAATCACTAAGGAACCCTTCATAGTTGAAAATGCATCATACTCAGCTGTAATGAAACATCTATGTGATCTGCCAAGCTGCCAAACTGCAGGTCCAGTTAGGTGACAGGATCCACTTTTTGCCGACTCCCTTTGAATGATCAAAGTGACGACAATGGCCATGCAGGACGTACACAGTTAAAATGGGGACTGCGAAGTGGGGGTCCAGAAATCCAGAAGCCACAGAACAAGATACAAATGGAGCATTTGGAGAGCAGTAGCATTCTGGGTCTGGCAGGGACAGTATGGACAACTCAAAGCACATTTTAATGCTCACCTGAGTAAATCCACCCACTGATGATGAAATCATGTGAACTTGTACCCTTATTTGGATACATGTTTGTAGCCAACGGTGTAACAAATGAGACTCAGGCATCCAGATATCCTTCCTTATTTATTGCACATGGATTGAGTGGTGGTTGGTAGGGATGTTTAATGATCACACATTTGCATTTTAATGTATTATTTGATTTTCAGGCTCCTCCCCCTGGTTGTGCTGAAGCTGGCAGGCTCACTTGTCCTGCTTGTTAGTGGGGCCTTACTGGAGGTGTACTCATGAGTTAGTTACTAATGGTGTTGACAATATACTGTTACATTTGCTAGACCCTTATGAGTGTGGGGATATATAAGGCTTCTAGGTTTACCAAGTAGCTGAGGTACCTAGAGCCAATAACTGAGCTGCACCTTGAAATGGTTTTTCATTGTGTACCAGTTGTACAGCAAATCATTTGGTAAAATATAAACAGTAAAAAATTGGTATCAAGAAAAACTATGTATTTCCGAAATGGGAACAAGATATGGAGTTAGAAGCAGTGGTTATTTGCACATCTTATGGGTACCCTTACTTGCATGTGAATTGGAGGGAATTTTTAAAAATCCCTACTTTTTTACACACTGTCTTACATTTGGAAGGCATAAATGCAGAGAACGATAACTGGTAATAACATGTGTGCTACTCTTCTGTGTTCCTCTAAGTCTCTCAATAAAAGCGGTACCTCACATGTGTGGTTAGGCCTCGTTTTCATGAAAGGAAATGGGTCAAAACGCAACATGGACACATCACATTTTTCCACAGAAAACTGACCCTTTTTTGCAATGTGCTTAGCTGCGGATTTGAGCTCTATCTCAGCCTGCTCTTAGGGAAACCTAGCTAACCAGTACTTTTTTTTAAACTACTCACCTACGGGAATCCAGGATGGGGTGATTTGTGTGGTTCTAACCAGGTTCTGTTACCCAGAATCCCTTACAAACCTTAAACTTTGTGAAAGAAACCCCATTTTCTCCACATGTCTGTGATGGAAAGATCTGGACTCTGTAGGAGTCACCATTTTCTACCCACCCAACATTCCCCCCAGTCTCCCAATAAAAATGGTACCTCACTTATGTGAGTTGGCCTAGTGCCCATGACCCAAAACGACCCAAAACGCAATGGGGACACATAACATATTTTCACAGAAAACTGACCATTTTCTTGCAGTGTGCCTAGGTGTAAATTTTGGGCCCTATCTCAGCCACCACCTAAGGAAACCTAGAACACCTGTATGGTTTTGAAAACTAGACACCCAGGAGAATTCAGGGAGGGGTGGCTTGCATGGCTCTCACCATGTTCTAGTACCCAGTACTCCTTCCAAACCTCAAACTTTGTAAAAAAAACACAAAAACATTTTCCTACATTAATGTGATGGAAAGTTCTGGAATCAAAAACTTCCACTCACCCATCCACCTAGCATTCCCCAAAGACTCCTAATAAACTTGGTGGCTCATTTGTGTGGGGGGGTCTAGTGCTCGTGGCAGGAAATGACCCAAAATGTACTGTGGAGACTTGAACATTTCGATTACAAAAATACCTTGTTTTGTGAGGGAGTCAACTGCGTTTTTGGTCCCGGGCTCCGCAGCCATCGAGGGAAACTTACCAAACCCAGACATTTATGAAAACTAGACACCAGGGAGAGTCCAAGGATGTGTGGCTTACGTGGATCCCCCAAACATTTTTTCCTACCAAGATTCCCCTGTAAACCTCAAATTTAGCTAAAACAAAAACATAAATCACATTGTCCTTACATTTCTGCCTGGGATCACCGCTGCAGCACACATTTCCTGTCACCCAGCATTTCCCTTGGTCTTTTGATAAAAATAATGCGTAATTTGTGTGGTTGTCTAAAGCAGAGTGAGCCTAAAAATGTTTATTAAAAAAATATATTGCTTAGAGCTCGCTGTGCTATCCCCTCAATCTCTCTGTTTTTAGCCTTTCCCCGTTGCAGGCCCTTGGCCAACCTACACAAGTGAGTTATCATTTCACTTGGGAGACTAAGGGTGATAGGAAATATGTGCCAGCACAGTATTTCTAAACAGAAATGTGAGAAAAGTTAGTTTTTTTGCTAAATTTGAGATTCACAGGGAATTCTGGGTAAGAAAGAGCAAGTGATCCATACAAGCTACACATCAGTGGAATTTCCCGGGTGTCAAGTTTTCAGAAATGTCTTGTTTTGGTGGGTTTCCGTACATGGCCGCCGAGCCCGGAACCAAAAATTCAGGTGTCCCCCCCTAGCTAAACAATGGCACACCAGTGTAAAAGTTATCAGGGCAAAAATTGTTACATTTGTTAAAAAGTCCTGTGCCAAGTTCTCACAATTTTCACACAATCGGATCACAAACCAGTGTTGTAAACTAAAACCTGGAACACTCCAATAACTGTGATCCCGAACTGGAAACTCAATATGGAGGCACTGGATGATCTAGTGTTTCGAACAGATCTGGAACAGCTATTACAAAATATTTTTAGGAAAAAAAGGGTACTGCATCCTATTCCTGTGAAGAATGGGAAGCATTTAAAATTGTTTTAATTGGAATTTGCATTTTCATTTTGACTTGAGTTAGGGGACAGTTTAACAATGACATCATTGTGCAGGAGACTTTGCTCCATAAGCTTAACCAAGAGTCTGTGTTTAATCCATCCTTTGACACTAGACAGAATTCGAATGGAAACATTGCTAACTCTAATTGATCACTTAAAAGGCTACGATTATGCGAAATACATCAACAAATCACACAATGATGGAGCCCCAACAAATAGATTTCTTGTATAGATGGCTGGCCTCAAACAGGGATCCTTGGTTCTGAAGTGCAGGAATGCTGAGGGGAAAATAGTTTATACACAGGCAGATGTAAATGCATCGTTTAGGGCACAATTATATCCTTCCATGGATTTACCTAACACTCAAGATGTGCATGACTAGGTATTACGAGCTATGCCCCATACGCTAACTGCATGGTGCTGAAGAACTGGATGGGAAGAAAGGAATTAGCAAGAGACAAGATGCATGGGATAGTTGGACTGCCAATAGAATTGTAAGCCACATGCAGTGAGTCACGTGCCCTTGAATGGAAGGAACTAAAATAATGACTTCAAGAATCTGAGCGTCCATTCACCAACAATGAGTGAACCGCTAATTGTTATGTTACAGATAAAAGGCGGAGATAGTGTTACTGGCTGTTGTCATTGCTAAATATAGACTATAAAATACTCTCATTGCATTAGCAAAGATGGGCAGAAATAATTAAAAAAAAGGAGGAGGACTTGGGGAGACCACCACAGTGAGCCATAAAATCACCCACAAACTTCCCACCATGGTGCAGCAGGGAGTACTGCACCCAAAGACAAGTGTGTTCCAATACTAGTAACCACTAGTGCAACAATAGATCTGCTGCAACATAAAACTAACACTCTGTAGAACTGGGTTTGTACCCTGATGATCATAAAAAGATGATGAAGCATGTGATGCAGGCCAAGAAGATGGAAGCAGACCTCACCCCTGCCACCTCTGCAGTGGAGCTGGAAAGGCCATCAATGAGCACTTGAATATGTTGGTACAAAGGGTAGAGGACCAAAAAGGGCACACCCAGAGAAACAACATTAGAATGGTTAGACTCCCGGAGAATATTGAGGGCACCTCTATGCTCACCTCTGTGAAGGGCTGAATACTGGTGGTTTTTGCCTTGGAATGACTTGCCAAATTTTACACTTTGGGGTGGGCACGTAGAGTACTAATGCACCCTCCAAGACCTGTGAGTCAACTTTGTCCTGTGGTAGTTAGCTTATTGCACTTCAGGGATCGAAATGTTATCATTCGTTAATCACTAAGGAACCCTTCATAGTTGAAAATGCATCATACTCAGCTGTAATGAAACATCTATGTGATCTGCCAAGCTGCCAAACTGCAGGTCCAGTTAGGTGACAGGATCCACTTTTTGCCGACTCCCTTTGAATGATCAAAGTGACGACAATGGCCATGCAGGACGTACACAGTTAAAATGGGGACTGCGAAGTGGGGGTCCAGAAATCCAGAAGCCACAGAACAAGATACAAATGGAGCATTTGGAGAGCAGTAGCATTCTGGGTCTGGCAGGGACAGTATGGACAACTCAAAGCACATTTTAATGCTCACCTGAGTAAATCCACCCACTGATGATGAAATCATGTGAACTTGTACCCTTATTTGGATACATGTTTGTAGCCAACGGTGTAACAAATGAGACTCAGGCATCCAGATATCCTTCCTTATTTATTGCACATGGATTGAGTGGTGGTTGGTAGGGATGTTTAATGATCACACATTTGCATTTTAATGTATTATTTGATTTTCAGGCTCCTCCCCCTGGTTGCGCTGAAGCTGGCAGGCTCACTTGTCCTGCTTGTTAGTGGGGCCTTACTGGAGGTGTACTCATGAGTTAGTTACTAATGGTGTTGACAATATACTGTTACATTTGCTAGACCCTTATGAGTGTGGGGATATATAAGGCTTCTAGGTTTACCAAGTAGCTGAGGTACCTAGAGCCAATAACTGAGCTGCACCTTGAAATGGTTTTTCATTGTGTACCAGTTGTACAGCAAATCATTTGGTAAAATATAAACAGTAAAAAATTGGTATCAAGAAAAACTATGTATTTCCGAAATGGGAACAAGATATGGAGTTAGAAGCAGTGGTTATTTGCACATCTTATGGGTACCCTTACTTGCATGTGAATTGGAGGGAATTTTTAAAAATCCCTACTTTTTTACACACTGTCTTACATTTGGAAGGCATAAATGCAGAGAACGATAACTGGTAATAACATGTGTGCTACTCTTCTGTGTTCCTCTAAGTCTCTCAATAAAAGCGGTACCTCACATGTGTGGTTAGGCCTCGTTTTCATGAAAGGAAATGGGTCAAAACGCAACATGGACACATCACATTTTTCCACAGAAAACTGACCCTTTTTAGGTCGAGCAGACCTTACTCTCAATGCGTGAGCATTGAGAGTGTCTGCTTCAGACCTTTTGCCGCCCGTATGGGGAATGAGTTGGGAATGAGGACACCAATCTGTTACGAGCTGCGTTTTTCCTCGCGGGAGCGCGCGTCTGATACCTGCGCATGCGCGGTGCAAGCCCTGGCTCTCACACAGACACAGGCAGCCCCCACCCCTCTGCATGCACGCACGCACACACACAGGCGCAAGCCCTCGCTCACACACAGACACAGGCAGCCCCCACCCCTCTGCATGCACGCACACACACACAGGCGCGCGCATGCACACACAGGCACACTATCCCCTGCCTCGCATTCTCTCAATCACACACAGTCACGCATGCGCACACACATGCACACACACAGGCAGCCCCCACCCCTCTGCACGCACGCGCACACATACACACGCTGCCGCCCCCACACCCCACCCATACACACACAAACACGCAGACAGGCACAACACACGCAGGCACATACAAGGGCGCGCACCACCCCTCCCCCGCTCACCGGGCACAAGCAGGGCTTCCATCACGGGGGGCGGGCACCGTCAAAGTGCCCCGACGCCCCCCCCTCACCGGCTCCTCTCGTCCTGTCCCTCCGTGTCAGACCAGACTCCGCAGCCCGCTCCGTTGTTTCTCCGCCCCTTCAGTGCGTGTCACGCCTCTCCTTTCTCCCGGCCGGAAATCCCTTTTGCGTGTCAGGCCTCGTTTCCGAAACTGAACTGTCCCGCAACAGTGTTTATAATATCGGCAGTCGTTCTGCGCATTTGTTTTCTCTTTTGCTCTGTTTATCGTCTCCATCGCTATCCCTCACTATTTCCATTCCTTACGCCACAGCAATGCCGATACCTTGTTGTGTTTTAAGCACTCGGAGATTAACTGACTGCCCAGAGCCACTTTATTGAACGTAGAATGATGCAACATCAGGGCATGACGGACGGAGATGCAAACGTGATTACTCTCTTCAGGTGATTAATCATTCCTAGTGCACAAAACACATGTTCGTCTCCTCTGGGCGCTTCCCTTCACCCCAATCCTTGCCCCCAAGGCGGCGTTTCTCGCCAGAAGTACGGAGGCACCCGGTTTCTGACTGGAAATGTTCCATCACTCGAGCACGAGCCAGGGAACGGTGAATGAGCTTTTCGCGCGCGTGGGGAGTGGGCGAATGATGGGTTGATCTTGTTGTCTTCGCTCCCGGTGAAGCACCTCGCGGGGCCAATGGCACTTGATTGCACCTTACCGATGCTGGATTGAGAACAGAAGGCCTTAAAAACGGGTCATGGAATCACAGGTGATGCGCTGTAAGTTTCCATCGCGGGCTTTGCCACAGAATTGAAAAGTATTCCACTAGGGGTTAGCTGTTTCGAGAGTAATTAATACCTAGGTAGTACATTTATATGGTACAGTAGTAAGGGACATAGTCTGTCACAGACACAAACAGGTGACGTCGTTTCGTGTGTTTTTACTGTTATAACTAGAAAAGCGACTTGTGTTTATTTTCTATAAATACATGATTAAAGTTTTTGTTTTCTTTATACACACGTTTTGTCGTTTTTATTTAGGCCTCCTTAGTGTGATGAAAGCAACTGTGTCTTCGTGCAATTGGGCGTGCAATTGGGCGTGGTAGCATTGATAGAAAAATAAACTTGATTTGGGACGGAACGAGGGGAGCAAGTAAACATTGCATCACTAAACTGCAAATGTGCTCCTTTGACGTGTTTTGCTGATTGAGAACAAGGTCTTGGGTTACATTGTTAAAGCAGCAACACTGGTTGGGCAACGAGTGTTCTGCATATCCACGAAAAGAGTGTTCTCCTTGCCTTTGTGTGTTTAGCGCAGACCATGGTAAACTGAGGGGTACTGTGCACTGTTGTGAATTAAAGAGGGCCATAGTGCTGTACGCTTATCAACTCTACTTTTGTGCAGTGGTAAAAGGAGACTAAAAACATAACGGTGCTGGGGAAAGTGGGCTTTGCTCGATGGCATCTTAAAACCTTTTTTTTTTTATCTTAGACACATGTGGCAGTATCAGTTTTGTAGCTAGTAGCAAATGGGAAAGCAGCTTTCCCATTTAAAATGTTGCAGAACATGCAGTTCTGAAAACTACTTACAGAAGGAGAAACCCAAGTGAAACAATACAAAAGCGTATTTTGACTCGGGATTAATCAGAAGCCACTTTATGCACTTTATAGCATTTCCAATGGGGGCAGAAAGCACCAGGCGCGTGCTAATCTTTATGGTTTATTTATTTGTTTTTTTTGCTTTGTATAGCTTCTTTACACCACATAAGCAGTCTGGAAACGGCGAAGGGTAAAATCTGGGCACATTCTATCATTTGCATGCAAAAGAAATACATATTTTACATTTCACCAGGGCTGACTTTTGAAATTTGTGTAGCGACTGCATTTTGCCTTAAAGATACTTCAGTTAGCACGAGATGGATCACTTCACCTACAGGGCGGTCTATCTGGAGAGTTTCTTTAAACACATGTCTTTCGTGTAGCGTCAACCGTGCTACGTTGTAAGCCCCCGTGAAAGGTAGGAAAATAATAATGAAGGGACAGGCATTACAAATAGGATCACTGCAAGGGTAATTTAATGATGTCTATTAGAGATTAAGTATTCACAAATGCATCAAAGGCTGTAAAACTGTTCTTGTTTGTCATTTGTAGATGCTTTATTAATACACTTGAGGGGTTGGCTCCTCCTTTGCCGCTTTTTATTAATTAAAATCTGACTGGAGTTGGTTTTATTAGACACTGCAAGGGGCAAAGAATCAATACTAGATTTAATATTGCATACTCCCTTCTCACTACTTATTAATTATTAAGAAGCACCCTGGTCAGTGTGCCCCTGCAGGGTCTGATATTGTCTCCAAAGGGCAATGAAAACGAATAATGCGCTACCATATTTAGCACCTTTGTGCGCCCTTGGGCCTCTCACCGTGCTACCTATAGTCAACGTCAGTCAAGGACGGCGAACATTTTAAAATTAGGCTTACATGTGTGTTCTCAAAATACCACTCAGTGCCACATAATTACACGCCACATAATTACACTGCACTCAATGCAACATACACTCCAAATATCACTCAGTGCCACATAATTATATGCTACATATTTACACTACACTCAATGCAACATACACTACAAATACCACTCCGTGCCACATAATTACATGCCACATAATTACACTGCACTCAATGCAACATACACTACAAATACCAATCAGTGCCACATAATTACACACAACATAATTACACTGCGCTTAATGCAACATACACTCCAAATACCACTCACTGCCACATAATTACACGCCACATAATTACACTGCACTCAATGCAATATACACTCCAAATACCACTCAGTGCCACATAATTACACGCCACATAATACCACTGCACTCAATGCAACATACACTCCAAATACCACTCAGTGCCACATAATTACACGCCACATAATTACACGGCGCTCAACGCAACAAAAACTCCAAATACCACTGAGTGCCACACAATTACACGCCACAAATTACACTGTACTCAATGCAACATACACTGCAAATACCACTCAGTGCCACATAATTACACACAACATCATTACACTGCGCTCAATGCAACATACACTCCAAATACCTCTCACTGCCACATAATTACACGCCACATAATTACACTGCACTCAATGCAATATACACTCCAAATACCACTCAGTGCCACATAATTACACTCCACATAATACCACTGCACTCAATGCAACATACACTCCAAATACCACTCAGTGCCACATAATTACACTCCACATAATACCACTGCACTCAATGCAACATACATCTCCACATACCACTCAGTGCCACATAATTACACTCCACATAATACCACTGCACTCAATGCAACATACACTCCAAATACCACTCAGTGCCATATAATTACACGCCACATAATTACACAGCGCTCAACGCAACAAACACTCCAAATACCACTCAGTGCCACATAATTACACGCCACACAATTAATCTCTACTGAATACAACATGCACTCCACACAATACCACTCAGTGCCACGTAATTATATGCTACATAATTACACTGTGCTCAACGCAACATTCACTCCAAATACCACTCAGTGCCATATAATTACACGCCACATAATTACACTCTATTGCATCACCACAGCATCACCACTGCATCACCACTGCATCACCACTGCATCACTCAGCATCACTCAGCATCACTCCGCATCACTCAGCACCACCACAGCATCACTATGCACCACCACAGCATCACTGAACGCTGTCTGGGCAACCATTCAACAATTGGTTCACATATGTTCTCTCAATGTTTCAAGCTTTATTAGAAATGTCACAAAAAGATGTTAATATTTCTCTTCTGTTCTTGGATTTTCGTCACAATAAAAAACACTGAACATAATCTTCACAAAAGTTATGTACAAAAGTTTAAGCTATTGCCATTATAAATTACAACTTTTATTCAAGTATTAATTATTAAAAAAAATTAAAAACAATTGGTATTTGTAATATCAATACTTCTAAGTCACATAAATACAACACATATTGCATTACAAATGCTATAGGTGTCCCATTTGCAAAAGTTAAAAGTATTGGCATTGTAAATGACAAAGCTATTAATTTCACTATTTTCAAAATATCACATAAATAAAAAAATTGTCATTTACAATACCAATAGCTCAAACTTTCCTAATGCGAGACCTATTGCATTGCAAATGCTTGTTTGCAATGTGCTTAGCTGCGGATTTGAGCTCTATCTCAGCCTGCTCTTAGGGAAACCTAGCTAACCAGTACTTTTTTTTAAACTACTCACCTACGGGAATCCAGGATGGGGTGATTTGTGTGGTTCTAACCAGGTTCTGTTACCCAGAATCCCTTACAAACCTTAAACTTTGTGAAAGAAACCCCATTTTCTCCACATGTCTGTGATGGAAAGATCTGGACTCTGTAGGAGTCACCATTTTCTACCCACCCAACATTCCCCCCAGTCTCCCAATAAAAATGGTACCTCACTTATGTGAGTTGGCCTAGTGCCCATGACCCAAAACGACCCAAAACGCAATGGGGACACATAACATATTTTCACAGAAAACTGACCATTTTCTTGCAGTGTGCCTAGGTGTAAATTTTGGGCCCTATCTCAGCCACCACCTAAGGAAACCTAGAACACCTGTATGGTTTTGAAAACTAGACACCCAGGAGAATTCAGGGAGGGGTGGCTTGCATGGCTCTCACCATGTTCTAGTACCCAGTACTCCTTCCAAACCTCAAACTTTGTAAAAAAAACACAAAAACATTTTCCTACATTAATGTGATGGAAAGTTCTGGAATCAAAAACTTCCACTCACCCATCCACCTAGCATTCCCCAAAGACTCCTAATAAACTTGGTGGCTCATTTGTGTGGGGGGGTCTAGTGCTCGTGGCAGGAAATGACCCAAAATGTACTGTGGAGACTTGAACATTTCGATTACAAAAATACCTTGTTTTGTGAGGGAGTCAACTGCGTTTTTGGTCCCGGGCTCCGCAGCCATCGAGGGAAACTTACCAAACCCAGACATTTATGAAAACTAGACACCAGGGAGAGTCCAAGGATGTGTGGCTTACGTGGATCCCCCAAACATTTTTTCCTACCAAGATTCCCCTGTAAACCTCAAATTTAGCTAAAACAAAAACATAAATCACATTGTCCTTACATTTCTGCCTGGGATCACCGCTGCAGCACACATTTCCTGTCACCCAGCATTTCCCTTGGTCTTTTGATAAAAATAATGCGTAATTTGTGTGGTTGTCTAAAGCAGAGTGAGCCTAAAAATGTTTATTAAAAAAATATATTGCTTAGAGCTCGCTGTGCTATCCCCTCAATCTCTCTGTTTTTAGCCTTTCCCCGTTGCAGGCCCTTGGCCAACCTACACAAGTGAGTTATCATTTCACTTGGGAGACTAAGGGTGATAGGAAATATGTGCCAGCACAGTATTTCTAAACAGAAATGTGAGAAAAGTTAGTTTTTTTGCTAAATTTGAGATTCACAGGGAATTCTGGGTAAGAAAGAGCAAGTGATCCATACAAGCTACACATCAGTGGAATTTCCCGGGTGTCAAGTTTTCAGAAATGTCTTGTTTTGGTGGGTTTCCGTACATGGCCGCCGAGCCCGGAACCAAAAATTCAGGTGTCCCCCCCTAGCTAAACAATGGCACACCAGTGTAAAAGTTATCAGGGCAAAAATTGTTACATTTGTTAAAAAGTCCTGTGCCAAGTTCTCACAATTTTCACACAATCGGATCACAAACCAGTGTTGTAAACTAAAACCTGGAACACTCCAATAACTGTGATCCCGAACTGGAAACTCAATATGGAGGCACTGGATGATCTAGTGTTTCGAACAGATCTGGAACAGCTATTACAAAATATTTTTAGGAAAAAAAGGGTACTGCATCCTATTCCTGTGAAGAATGGGAAGCATTTAAAATTGTTTTAATTGGAATTTGCATTTTCATTTTGACTTGAGTTAGGGGACAGTTTAACAATGACATCATTGTGCAGGAGACTTTGCTCCATAAGCTTAACCAAGAGTCTGTGTTTAATCCATCCTTTGACACTAGACAGAATTCGAATGGAAACATTGCTAACTCTAATTGATCACTTAAAAGGCTACGATTATGCGAAATACATCAACAAATCACACAATGATGGAGCCCCAACAAATAGATTTCTTGTATAGATGGCTGGCCTCAAACAGGGATCCTTGGTTCTGAAGTGCAGGAATGCTGAGGGGAAAATAGTTTATACACAGGCAGATGTAAATGCATCGTTTAGGGCACAATTATATCCTTCCATGGATTTACCTAACACTCAAGATGTGCATGACTAGGTATTACGAGCTATGCCCCATACGCTAACTGCATGGTGCTGAAGAACTGGATGGGAAGAAAGGAATTAGCAAGAGACAAGATGCATGGGATAGTTGGACTGCCAATAGAATTGTAAGCCACATGCAGTGAGTCACGTGCCCTTGAATGGAAGGAACTAAAATAATGACTTCAAGAATCTGAGCGTCCATTCACCAACAATGAGTGAACCGCTAATTGTTATGTTACAGATAAAAGGCGGAGATAGTGTTACTGGCTGTTGTCATTGCTAAATATAGACTATAAAATACTCTCATTGCATTAGCAAAGATGGGCAGAAATAATTAAAAAAAAGGAGGAGGACTTGGGGAGACCACCACAGTGAGCCATAAAATCACCCACAAACTTCCCACCATGGTGCAGCAGGGAGTACTGCACCCAAAGACAAGTGTGTTCCAATACTAGTAACCACTAGTGCAACAATAGATCTGCTGCAACATAAAACTAACACTCTGTAGAACTGGGTTTGTACCCTGATGATCATAAAAAGATGATGAAGCATGTGATGCAGGCCAAGAAGATGGAAGCAGACCTCACCCCTGCCACCTCTGCAGTGGAGCTGGAAAGGCCATCAATGAGCACTTGAATATGTTGGTACAAAGGGTAGAGGACCAAAAAGGGCACACCCAGAGAAACAACATTAGAATGGTTAGACTCCCGGAGAATATTGAGGGCACCTCTATGCTCACCTCTGTGAAGGGCTGAATACTGGTGGTTTTTGCCTTGGAATGACTTGCCAAATTTTACACTTTGGGGTGGGCACGTAGAGTACTAATGCACCCTCCAAGACCTGTGAGTCAACTTTGTCCTGTGGTAGTTAGCTTATTGCACTTCAGGGATCGAAATGTTATCATTCGTTAATCACTAAGGAACCCTTCATAGTTGAAAATGCATCATACTCAGCTGTAATGAAACATCTATGTGATCTGCCAAGCTGCCAAACTGCAGGTCCAGTTAGGTGACAGTATCCACTTTTTGCCGACTCCCTTTGAATGATCAAAGTGACGACAATGGCCATGCAGGACGTACACAGTTAAAATGGGGACTGCGAAGTGGGGGTCCAGAAATCCAGAAGCCACAGAACAAGATACAAATGGAGCATTTGGAGAGCAGTAGCATTCTGGGTCTGGCAGGGACAGTATGGACAACTCAAAGCACATTTTAATGCTCACCTGAGTAAATCCACCCACTGATGATGAAATCATGTGAACTTGTACCCTTATTTGGATACATGTTTGTAGCCAACGGTGTAACAAATGAGACTCAGGCATCCAGATATCCTTCCTTATTTATTGCACATGGATTGAGTGGTGGTTGGTAGGGATGTTTAATGATCACACATTTGCATTTTAATGTATTATTTGATTTTCAGGCTCCTCCCCCTGGTTGCGCTGAAGCTGGCAGGCTCACTTGTCCTGCTTGTTAGTGGGGCCTTACTGGAGGTGTACTCATGAGTTAGTTACTAATGGTGTTGACAATATACTGTTACATTTGCTAGACCCTTATGAGTGTGGGGATATATAAGGCTTCTAGGTTTACCAAGTAGCTGAGGTACCTAGAGCCAATAACTGAGCTGCACCTTGAAATGGTTTTTCATTGTGTACCAGTTGTACAGCAAATCATTTGGTAAAATATAAACAGTAAAAAATTGGTATCAAGAAAAACTATGTATTTCCGAAATGGGAACAAGATATGGAGTTAGAAGCAGTGGTTATTTGCACATCTTATGGGTACCCTTACTTGCATGTGAATTGGAGGGAATTTTTAAAAATCCCTACTTTTTTACACACTGTCTTACATTTGGAAGGCATAAATGCAGAGAACGATAACTGGTAATAACATGTGTGCTACTCTTCTGTGTTCCTCTAAGTCTCTCAATAAAAGCGGTACCTCACATGTGTGGTTAGGCCTCGTTTTCATGAAAGGAAATGGGTCAAAACGCAACATGGACACATCACATTTTTCCACAGAAAACTGACCCTTTTTAGGTCGAGCAGACCTTACTCTCAATGCGTGAGCATTGAGAGTGTCTGCTTCAGACCTTTTGCCGCCCGTATGGGGAATGAGTTGGGAATGAGGACACCAATCTGTTACGAGCTGCGTTTTTCCTCGCGGGAGCGCGCGTCTGATACCTGCGCATGCGCGGTGCAAGCCCTGGCTCTCACACAGACACAGGCAGCCCCCACCCCTCTGCATGCACGCACGCACACACACAGGCGCAAGCCCTCGCTCACACACAGACACAGGCAGCCCCCACCCCTCTGCATGCACGCACACACACACAGGCGCGCGCATGCACACACAGGCACACTATCCCCTGCCTCGCATTCTCTCAATCACACACAGTCACGCATGCGCACACACATGCACACACACAGGCAGCCCCCACCCCTCTGCACGCACGCGCACACATACACACGCTGCCGCCCCCACACCCCACCCATACACACACAAACACGCAGACAGGCACAACACACGCAGGCACATACAAGCGCGCGCACCCCCCCTCCCCCGCTCACCGGGCACAAGCAGGGCTTCCATCACGGGGGGCGGGCACCGTCAAAGTGCCCCGACGCCCCCCCCTCACCGGCTCCTCTCGTCCTGTCCCTCCATGTCAGACCAGACTCCGCAGCCCGCTCCGTTGTTTCTCCGCCCCTTCAGTGCGTGTCACGCCTCTCCTTTCTCCCGGCCGGAAATCCCTTTTGCGTGTCAGGCCTCGTTTCCGAAACTGAACTGTCCCGCAACAGTGTTTATAATATCGGCAGTCGTTCTGCGCATTTGTTTTCTCTTTTGCTCTGTTTATCGTCTCCATCGCTATCCCTCACTATTTCCATTCCTTACGCCACAGCAATGCCGATACCTTGTTGTGTTTTAAGCACTCGGAGATTAACTGACTGCCCAGAGCCACTTTATTGAACGTAGAATGATGCAACATCAGGGCATGACGGACGGAGATGCAAACGTGATTACTCTCTTCAGGTGATTAATCATTCCTAGTGCACAAAACACATGTTCGTCTCCTCTGGGCGCTTCCCTTCACCCCAATCCTTGCCCCCAAGGCGGCGTTTCTCGCCAGAAGTACGGAGGCACCCGGTTTCTGACTGGAAATGTTCCATCACTCGAGCACGAGCCAGGGAACGGTGAATGAGCTTTTCGCGCGCGTGGGGAGTGGGCGAATGATGGGTTGATCTTGTTGTCTTCGCTCCAGGTGAAGCACCTCGCGGGGCCAATGGCACTTGATTGCACCTTACCAATGCTGGATTGAGAACAGAAGGCCTTAAAAACGGGTCATGGAATCACAGGTGATGCGCTGTAAGTTTCCATCGCGGGCTTTGCCACAGAATTGAAAAGTATTCCACTAGGGGTTAGCTGTTTCGAGAGTAATTAATACCTAGGTAGTACATTTATATGGTACAGTAGTAAGGGACATAGTCTGTCACAGACACAAACAGGTGACGTCGTTTCGTGTGTTTTTACTGTTATAACTAGAAAAGCGACTTGTGTTTATTTTCTATAAATACATGATTAAAGTTTTTGTTTTCTTTATACACACGTTTTGTCGTTTTTATTTAGGCCTCCTTAGTGTGATGAAAGCAACTGTGTCTTCGTGCAATTGGGCGTGCAATTGGGCGTGGTAGCATTGATAGAAAAATAAACTTGATTTGGGACGGAACGAGGGGAGCAAGTAAACATTGCATCACTAAACTGCAAATGTGCTCCTTTGACGTGTTTTGCTGATTGAGAACAAGGTCTTGGGTTACATTGTTAAAGCAGCAACACTGGTTGGGCAACGAGTGTTCTGCATATCCACGAAAAGAGTGTTCTCCTTGCCTTTGTGTGTTTAGCGCAGACCATGGTAAACTGAGGGGTACTGTGCACTGTTGTGAATTAAAGAGGGCCATAGTGCTGTACGCTTATCAACTCTACTTTTGTGCAGTGGTAAAAGGAGACTAAAAACATAACGGTGCTGGGGAAAGTGGGCTTTGCTCGATGGCATCTTAAAACCTTTTTTTTTTTATCTTAGACACATGTGGCAGTATCAGTTTTGTAGCTAGTAGCAAATGGGAAAGCAGCTTTCCCATTTAAAATGTTGCAGAACATGCAGTTCTGAAAACTACTTACAGAAGGAGAAACCCAAGTGAAACAATACAAAAGCGTATTTTGACTCGGGATTAATCAGAAGCCACTTTATGCACTTTATAGCATTTCCAATGGGGGCAGAAAGCACCAGGCGCGTGCTAATCTTTATGGTTTATTTATTTGTTTTTTTTGCTTTGTATAGCTTCTTTACACCACATAAGCAGTCTGGAAACGGCGAAGGGTAAAATCTGGGCACATTCTATCATTTGCATGCAAAAGAAATACATATTTTACATTTCACCAGGGCTGACTTTTGAAATTTGTGTAGCGACTGCATTTTGCCTTAAAGATACTTCAGTTAGCACGAGATGGATCACTTCACCTACAGGGCGGTCTATCTGGAGAGTTTCTTTAAACACATGTCTTTCGTGTAGCGTCAACCGTGCTACGTTGTAAGCCCCCGTGAAAGGTAGGAAAATAATAACGAAGGGACAGGCATTACAAATAGGATCACTGCAAGGGTAATTTAATGATGTCTATTAGAGATTAAGTATTCACAAATGCATCAAAGGCTGTAAAACTGTTCTTGTTTGTCATTTGTAGATGCTTTATTAATACACTTGAGGGGTTGGCTCCTCCTTTGCCGCTTTTTATTAATTAAAATCTGACTGGAGTTGGTTTTATTAGACACTGCAAGGGGCAAAGAATCAATACTAGATTTAATATTGCATACTCCCTTCTCACTACTTATTAATTATTAAGAAGCACCCTGGTCAGTGTGCCCCTGCAGGGTCTGATATTGTCTCCAAAGGGCAATGAAAACGAATAATGCGCTACCATATTTAGCACCTTTGTGCGCCCTTGGGCCTCTCACTGTGCTACCTAGAGTCAACGTCAGTCAAGGACGGCGAACATTTTAAAATTAGGCTTACATGTGTGTTCTCAAAATACCACTCAGTGCCACATAATTACACGCCACATAATTACACTGCACTCAATGCAACATACACTCCAAATATCACTCAGTGCCACATAATTATATGCTACATATTTACACTACACTCAATGCAACATACACTACAAATACCACTCCGTGCCACATAATTACATGCCACATAATTACACTGCACTCAATGCAACATACACTACAAATACCAATCAGTGCCACATAATTACACACAACATAATTACACTGCGCTTAATGCAACATACACTCCAAATACCACTCACTGCCACATAATTACACGCCACATAATTACACTGCACTCAATGCAATATACACTCCAAATACCACTCAGTGCCACATAATTACACGCCACATAATACCACTGCACTCAATGCAACATACACTCCAAATACCACTCAGTGCCACATAATTACACGCCACATAATTACACGGCGCTCAACGCAACAAAAACTCCAAATACCACTGAGTGCCACACAATTACACGCCACAAATTACACTGTACTCAATGCAACATACACTGCAAATACCACTCAGTGCCACATAATTACACACAACATCATTACACTGCGCTCAATGCAACATACACTCCAAATACCTCTCACTGCCACATAATTACACGCCACATAATTACACTGCACTCAATGCAATATACACTCCAAATACCACTCAGTGCCACATAATTACACTCCACATAATACCACTGCACTCAATGCAACATACACTCCAAATACCACTCAGTGCCACATAATTACACTCCACATAATACCACTGCACTCAATGCAACATACATCTCCACATACCACTCAGTGCCACATAATTACACTCCACATAATACCACTGCACTCAATGCAACATACACTCCAAATACCACTCAGTGCCATATAATTACACGCCACATAATTACACAGCGCTCAACGCAACAAACACTCCAAATACCACTCAGTGCCACATAATTACACGCCACACAATTAATCTCTACTGAATACAACATGCACTCCACACAATACCACTCAGTGCCACGTAATTATATGCTACATAATTACACTGTGCTCAACGCAACATTCACTCCAAATACCACTCAGTGCCATATAATTACACGCCACATAATTACACTCTATTGCATCACCACAGCATCACCACTGCATCACCACTGCATCACCACTGCATCACTCAGCATCACTCAGCATCACTCCGCATCACTCAGCACCACCACAGCATCACTATGCACCACCACAGCATCACTGAACGCTGTCTGTGCAACCATTCAACAATTGGTTCACATATGTTCTCTCAATGTTTCAAGCTTTATTAGAAATGTCACAAAAAGATGTTAATATTTCTCTTCTGTTCTTGGATTTTCGTCACAATAAAAAACACTGAACATAATCTTCACAAAAGTTATGTACAAAAGTTTAAGCTATTGCCATTATAAATTACAACTTTTATTCAAGTATTAATTATTAAAAAAAATTAAAAACAATTGGTATTTGTAATATCAATACTTCTAAGTCACATAAATACAACACATATTGCATTACAAATGCTATAGGTGTCCCATTTGCAAAAGTTAAAAGTATTGGCATTGTAAATGACAAAGCTATTAATTTCGCTATTTTCAAAATATCACATAAATAAAAAAATTGTCATTTATAATACCAATAGCTCAAACTTTCCTAATGCGAGACCTATTGCATTGCAAATGCTTGTTTGCAATGTGCTTAGCTGCGGATTTGAGCTCTATCTCAGCCTGCTCTTAGGGAAACCTAGCTAACCAGTACTTTTTTTTAAACTACTCACCTACGGGAATCCAGGATGGGGTGATTTGTGTGGTTCTAACCAGGTTCTGTTACCCAGAATCCCTTACAAACCTTAAACTTCGTGAAAGAAACCCCATTTTCTCCACATGTCTGTGATGGAAAGATCTGGACTCTGTAGGAGTCACCATTTTCTACCCACCCAACATTCCCCCCAGTCTCCCAATAAAAATGGTACCTCACTTATGTGAGTTGGCCTAGTGCCCATGACCCAAAACGACCCAAAACGCAATGGGGACACATAACATATTTTCACAGAAAACTGACCATTTTCTTGCAGTGTGCCTAGGTGTAAATTTTGGGCCCTATCTCAGCCACCACCTAAGGAAACCTAGAACACCTGTATGGTTTTGAAAACTAGACACCCAGGAGAATTCAGGGAGGGGTGGCTTGCATGGCTCTCACCATGTTCTAGTACCCAGTACTCCTTCCAAACCTCAAACTTTGTAAAAAAAACACAAAAACATTTTCCTACATTAATGTGATGGAAAGTTCTGGAATCAAAAACTTCCACTCACCCATCCACCTAGCATTCCCCAAAGACTCCTAATAAACTTGGTGGCTCATTTGTGTGGGGGGGTCTAGTGCTCGTGGCAGGAAATGACCCAAAATGTACTGTGGAGACTTGAACATTTCGATTACAAAAATACCTTGTTTTGTGAGGGAGTCAACTGCGTTTTTGGTCCCGGGCTCCGCAGCCATCGAGGGAAACTTACCAAACCCAGACATTTATGAAAACTAGACACCAGGGAGAGTCCAAGGATGTGTGGCTTACGTGGATCCCCCAAACATTTTTTCCTACCAAGATTCCCCTGTAAACCTCAACTTTAGCTAAAACAAAAACATAAATCACATTGTCCTTACATTTCTGCCTGGGATCACCGCTGCAGCACACATTTCCTGTCACCCAGCATTTCCCTTGGTCTTTTGATAAAAATAATGCATAATTTGTGTGGTTGTCTAAAGCAGAGTGAGCCTAAAAATGTTTATTAAAAAAATATATTGCTTAGAGCTCGCTGTGCTATCCCCTCAATCTCTCTGTTTTTAGCCTTTCCCCGTTGCAGGCCCTTGGCCAACCTACACAAGTGAGTTATCATTTCACTTGGGAGACTAAGGGTGATAGGAAATATGTGCCAGCACAGTATTCCTAAACAGAAATGTGAGAAAAGTTAGTTTTTTTGCTAAATTTGAGATTCACAGGGAATTCTGGGTAAGAAAGAGCAAGTGATCCATACAAGCTACACATCAGTGGAATTTCCCGGGTGTCAAGTTTTCAGAAATGTCTTGTTTTGGTGGGTTTCCGTACATGGCCGACGAGCCCGGAACCAAAAATTCAGGTGTCCCCCCCTAGCTAAACAATGGCACACCAGTGTAAAAGTTATCAGGGCAAAAATTGTTACATTTGTTAAAAAGTCCTGTGCCAAGTTCTCACAATTTTCACACAATCGGATCACAAACCAGTGTTGTAAACTAAAACCTGGAACACTCCAATAACTGTGATCCCGAACTGGAAACTCAATGTGGAGGCACTGGATGATCTAGTGTTTCGAACAGATCTGGAACAGCTATTACAAAATATTTTTAGGAAAAAAAGGGTACTGCATCCTATTCCTGTGAAGAATGGGAAGCATTTAAAATTGTTTTAATTGGAATTTGCATTTTCATTTTGACTTGAGTTAGGGGACAGTTTAACAATGACATCATTGTGCAGGAGACTTTGCTCCATAAGCTTAACCAAGAGTCTGTGTTTAATCCATCCTTTGACACTAGACAGAATTCGAATGGAAACATTGCTAACTCTAATGGATCACTTAAAAGGCTACGATTATGCGAAATACATCAACAAATCACACAATGATGGAGCCCCAACAAATAGATTTCTTGTATAGATGGCTGGCCTCAAACAGGGATCCTTGGTTCTGAAGTGCAGGAATGCTGAGGGGAAAATAGTTTATACACAGGCAGATGTAAATGCATCGTTTAGGGCACAATTATATCCTTCCATGGATTTACCTAACACTCAAGATGTGCATGACTACGTATTACGAGCTATGCCCCATACGCTAACTGCATGGTGCTGAAGAACTGGATGGGAAGAAAGGAATTAGCAAGAGACAAGATGCATGGGATAGTTGGACTGCCAATAGAATTGTAAGCCACATGCAGTGAGTCACGTGCCCTTGAATGGAAGGAACTAAAATAATGACTTCAAGAATCTGAGCGTCCATTCACCAACAATGAGTGAACCGCTAATTGTTATGTTACAGATAAAAGGCGGAGATAGTGTTACTGGCTGTTGTCATTGCTAAATATAGACTATAAAATACTCTCATACTGGCCTATAGTTTGCTCTCTGAACTCCAGGATCTGGACCACCCAGACCAGTCTGGATTCATCCCCAAACTTAGCACAACACCAAATAGCTGCATCATAGTGCAGGTACTACATCAGTCCCTACCATACTGTCTGAATGTCCTTGAGCTGGCGACAGATATCGACATGGCTTATGACTATACAATGGGAGTTTCTCTATGTGGTACTTGTAAGTATGAGCTTGTGCTGTGGCTTAATTAAATTGCAAGACTATAATATACTAATCCCTCAGCCCACGTCAAGACAGGTAGATTCATTTTCGATTGATGTCAGGTACAAATGGCACTGGTCAGGGCTGTCCATTATCACCACTTTTGTTTCCAATGGCATTAGAACCATTGGCTCTAACAACTTGTCATTATCATTATCTTGGATTAATGTTCAGTGGGTCCAATCTATACTTGTCAATATATGCTGAACACATGATCTTGTATTTACATGGTGAAGAAGCAGACATGGGTGGATCCTTTGAAGCTCTAGAACAGTTGAGCAAAACATTGAGGTTAAGGGTGAATTGGGATAATCCCATAAGTCCCCTGAAATAATTGAAAAGCCGTCTGAGATAGGGAACACCATTCACTGTGAACCAGAGTTCATCTCATAATTGGGGCTACGCATTTATTGATCTACGGACTGTTTGTTGGATGGCAACGTAATCGCTGTCCTCCGTGCAGCAATATCTTGGGTTCTGGCACGCTCTCCCAGTATCGGTGATGGGATGGATTGACCCTTCTGCTTCGAAGACTACTATACTACTCTCCCAATACTGACACCTAGGAGTCTCGTTAGGGAAACATATGGCTTGATCCTTCAGTTAATCTGGGGCACACGGTGGAAAATAATATCAGTAGCAAAGATGAGATTGCCCTCAAGGGAGGGATGTGTGGCATTTCCGGATCCAGAACTTTATTGCTTGGCTGTGCAATTACACTGAGCTGCCAGATAGTGTGACTACTGCTGGGGTGCATGGAAACAAAGAGTTTATCTAGAGGCTCCCAATGGGGATACACGTTTGAGGCTTCTGCCTATCAGAAAACCCCAGTTTTGGGGCACTGAGATTCTAGGCAGAACACTCAGTTGTGAATGGTTAAGAGCGCTGTTGAAAAAGCGTATCATATTGCCTTACACTTGTGATCTCCTTCTGACATCACTGTTAGCTCTGCCACACTCTGGAAATTGGAGCGGCCTTCATGATTGGTTGGATATGGGCCTCACCGCGGTAGAGTAACTGTATAGGAATGAAACAACAGCAGAAATATTATATATTGATGTGGTATTTCCTGTTATATTGTGCACTGACATCTATGTGTGTGGATTGTGGGGACATGGAATATTAGAACCACCACATCATGCTTACCATAAGGACATTTGCATTTGTGGGGAGAACAGTGAATAATATGGGCAAACCACTTAGCAACAGCGCATGGACTAGCATGTCTCTCCCATATGTAGGAATGCTAGATTCAAATAGATCCAGGTAAGATAAGAAGTTCTAACCTATGGTTAGCCTGTGTATTATACAATAATGTAAAATCATATATAACCCTTCTGGCACACACTAATACTAATACCATAACACTCAGCTGTCCCAGCCAACTATAGCTTAATCAACTTGCATTCACTTAAGACATATATGTAATGGGTCTTGCCCATCACCCAATACTGTACAAGCCAATAAGCCAGCCTTCACCAACTGAACAGGCACAGAATAAATGAAGATATCTGTCACATGCTGCTGCCCAACTGGAGGTCTCTAATCTAGTCTACCACTAATGGTCACGGCTAGCTACACACTATGATCTTTTCTTTACATCTTTCAATGATATTCAGACAGGGGTTGATATTAACAAAAGCCAACCCAGCGTATCTCTGTCTCTATTTACCCACCGTGCCTGCTCAGGGCCGAAAAATAAAAAAACAATATTAAGTTGGAAGACCTGGTGCTATGAATACAGGAAATACAGTAAATGAACCTATACAGCTGCTCAAAGCTTCCAACCTACCGAAAAGCATCAACTGTGCTTTTCTCTCTCACACCTCTTCATCGAACACACTGCTGAGCACTGTTCTCATAACATGACAATCACATCTCCGTGGTCATCATGCATGACATGGGAACACTTCCCACATAGGATAAAAGAACACTTACAACGCCCTTCCAACACACACCTTACATGGCATAGCTTGCTGCCCATGTAGGCAAGTGCTTCAGTGATCCACATAAGGGTTGTAATCGCTGTGTAAAAGCTGCTATACGATGCAATACAATTTCTCTTAATGATTCATAACGAAAGGAAGCCAAATGACACAAGAAACATTTGCTGATGTGAAAAATATTTTGTGCCTTTCGGTTGTAATTGTTACATTTGATCAAGAGCAAATGTCTCTTTTTCTAAAGTGCGCCTGAAGCAGGTGCAAGATCTCTTCAATTACCCTCAAATGATCACCCACTCTCAATCCCAGGAAGGATTTATTATAAAACCACGAGGAAATAATCAGATCTGTTTCCTCCTGCTAACCCCCCTACTTGCTTTATCAGCAGGACTGTTCGCCTACTTGCTTGCAATATATGTTCCTGTGAAATAAATTAAGAATTAATTTGACAAGAAGATAAATTCATGTTATTTTAACTCTTGCAGCATACATTAGAGCCGCCCCAGCAGACCACTAGTTTTATAAATCAACATGGCGACAGTACACCTTAGCAGTATTCGGCGTTGCATTGAGGGAGCCAGGCTCTTGAAGCTCGCACCTGCACAGAGAGACACACAGAATGCACCACTAACTGGAGATGAGCTAAGGGCAGTTCTCAAGCACATGCAGGGTATTAAGACTCCATGACTAGATGGTCTGGGCAAATTCTAAAAATGTAACCCGAAGTGCTACTGATCAGACTGCTGGAGGTTTGGGAAGATGTATCAGACCTTCCAGGATACTGAGGCATAGATAAGGATATTTTCTGTCACAATGTGTGAAAAATTCTGCACACTAATGTACACTTAGCAGCTTTTTAGCAGCAATTCATTTTGTTGACATTCATTTGTTTAGTACAGTTTTGATTTGAGTCTTAGGGTTAAACTACAGCTTACCTTGGTAGAAGAAATGTGAATGGAATGGTCCCCAATCTCTCTTTAGGGCTATGGGAATGTGCTGTCCATATACATAATTGTATGCACACATGCACATGTATCCCCTCAGCGTCCTTTTCAACAAAGAACAGTGGGCACTCTCACTTGCCAGCTTGTTTTATTGTGTATGATCACCAGTATTGTGCAGTACCAGCCTCATGTAGTAAACATCTGACCAGTAAGCTATGCAGGAGAGCCAGAGAAATATTCATATGAGTGTCCTCTGTAGTGTTTTTTGGGAGGCAAGATGGAGTCCATGCCGGACGTTTGAGCAAGCTGCTCCTGCCGGACCTCACGGGACAATAGGCTGCTTGAGCTAGGAGCGGGCTAAGGAGAACGCCTGAACATAGTTTTTTGCCTCGGCGTGTTGATTGGAGCACGACATATTCATTTGTCCCGGAGTCAATGTGGTTACTGTGGAACGCGGCGGCAAGCGGTGCAGGGCTACGGACCTTGCGGCGTTCTCAGTGGGCGGGCGTTGGAAGCAGTTTACGTGTTTCACCTGGCTAGGCGCTGACGGCGCGGCCCCTGGAAGCTACGCTGTGGTCAGAGGTACGAGTGCCGTGGAGGGAGCACAGGAAGGAGCAATGGCTCCGAACGGACGAAAGGGACGTGGACAGGGGAATGCTCCCGTTGAAGCGCAGGCCGGACAAGAGGCTTTGAGCACTGCGAAGGTTGCTGCTGCAGCTGCTGCTGCACGAATCGCGCAATAACCACTCCACGCATCAGTTAGCGTAAAAGGCCATTTATTAGGACAGGCATGACATTCAGAAATAAACATAACATCATTAACTTAAACAATCCCCCCAACATCCTGCCATTCACCCCATCATCCACTCAGGTGCTCCACCAGCCACTCCCAATTCACACCACGACCTCTTTGCATCTCATTCACTTCCCCCTTTCACTTTCCAACTCCTCCGTCATCTCCATCCATCGCACTCCCGTCTACCACTCCCCCCATCCTGCACCTGTAACCCCCTCCCTGAAAGGGTGATTCTGCCCGTCATGGACTCCCCAACCCTCCCAGTTCCCGCCAACGCCCCTATCTTGCCATCCTGTCCTAAACTGGCATGTTGCCCAACTTGGCAACTTTAACAAAAAGGCCCACGTCCCCTCCTTTCAGCTGCGTAGGGTGGGTGGGTGGTAAAACTAACTCCTTCCCTGAGGCACCGGGGACAGGAAGAGGAAGTCCTTCCCCTCCTGTCCCCCTAAATAGCCTCCTACACCCCTCCCACCCCTAACCTAATCCCCTACCTAACTTCCTGCCTGTCCCTCTTGCGCGAATACCCCAGGGAAAAGACTGGTCTGCCGACCTGCTTTCCCCGGGGGCCGCATCGCGCAATAACCACTCCACGCATCAGTTAGCGTAAAAGGCCATTTATTAGGACAGGCATGACATTCAGAAATAAACATAACATCATTAACTTAAACAATCCCCCCAACATCCTGCCATTCACCCCATCATCCACTCACGTGCTCCACCAGCCACTCCCAATTCACACCACAACCTCTTTGCATCTTATTCACTTCCCCCTTTCACTTTCCAACTCCTCCGTCATCTCCATCCATCGCACTCCCGTCTACCACTCCCCCCATTCTGCACCTGTAACCCCCTCCCTGAAAGGGTGATTCTGCCCATTATGGACTCCCCACCCCTCCCAGTTCCCGCCACCCAGGGAACCCCCGGAGGGTGGTTACCTGCCCCACCAAACGTGCACCTTTCGAGCTCAGTCTCTCCTACACCAGATCGGTTCGTTCCACAGACAACTAAGCAGATCCCGCATTTCCCATGTGAGAAAGGTGCAGGCCGTCATCTGGGAAAAGAAGTGTCTGTTCCAGCTGAAGCCCGACATGAGCCAGCACTTTGATACCCTTATCCGCACAAAAGAGTCTCATTGCCCTGTTCAGTTTCCAGCGGGCCCTTTCCACAGCCGCAGGCTTGAGTGCACCCCTCCAAATTCTCCGTGGAATAAACTCAGTCCACACAATACAGGCACCAGCCAGATTGCGTCTCATCGCCTCCAAATCCCTCTGCATCAAATGCAATAGTGACACCCCCGATTGCTTCACCAAGTCATTTTCCCCCAGGTGGATGATAAGCATGTCCGGGCAGCCCAGCTGCAACACTTTCCTTGTTAGCCTTGGTTGCAGTTCTCCCCAACGCATTCCGCTCTTACCCCACCATTGTACTTCGTGATGGCTGCTCCTCAGGCCCAGGTTACGGCCGTGCACCTGCCTGGCACTGTATTTCTCCCCCCAGTGCACAAAAGAGTGCCCAACGACCCAGGTGACCGTCTTGGCCCCCGGTCCACGAACACAAACTACGGAGAGAAAGAGATTAGTACCCCAGCACAACAAGAAAAACAACAACAAACTGTGCAGCCGGCCAAGCAGCACACCCCACCCCTTCATTTATGCACGTAACGCTCGCAGCACCGCGACCGCCATCGACCAATCCTCCGGATCTCCTCCCACGACCAACCCAAACCCGCCGCTGCAGTGGCTGCCCCAATCCGAAACGAGTGCGTACCAAACCACGCCGGATCCCTGCCCTGCCTCTGCAAAGCCATCCGCAGAACCGCCAGCAACTGAGATGACGTCAAGTGCTTCCGCGACGCGTGCACAAAAATCTCTCCTTCCATCCTCCGCACTAGACCACAAAACCCCAGCCACTCTCGCACCGGGCATACACCCGCACACCCACTCTCCGACAGCCATACCCATTTGCCCCGACCCATCTGGTGTGTCTTGGAACGCCCCAACTATATGCCCAACCGAACCCCATCCACACGCACATCCGCAAACACCCGACCCGGCGCCCCTCGTGTCCCCAGCAACTCTGACACCCGAAATGCACCAAAAAACATCCAGATCATGCACAGGCGAAACAGCGCCACCTCTTCCCGATCATAACAACAGAAATGCAACTCTCTTAAAACCTTCTCCAACAAATCAAACGTGACCGCCTCATGTGGCAATTCGCCTCCACCCATTTCTGCCCTCACCCGTCCCCAACCCTTCAACATTCGACTCAGCAGATCCGTCCTAGCCAGATCAAAACCCAAATACACCATGCTGTAGAAAGAAACTCCCGCCAATTTGCCAGCAATCGTCGTTTGCGACAGCCCTTTATCCATGCAGTCCAACACATATTGCACCAACCCTCGTTCACACACTTCTCTGGGCAACCTTCCCACTCCCATCTCCCCCCCCACAAAGGACCCAAACTCAGCCCATGCCAACCTGTACGCCCACCTAGTGGACTCCGCTATCGACCTCTCAACCAACCCAACCACTCTCACTCTCTCTTGCAAGCTTCCGCTCCCGGCGCCAGCTCCCTGAACTGCTGCCACTGCGAACGAGATAACGCATCCGCAATTTCGTTACTCACGCCAGGCACATGTTGCACCGAAACAGCACATTGAAACGCAGACCCAGCAGCATAAAACTTCGCAGCAAGCGCAGCACTTGCAGGTCCCTCGCCTTTTGGTTGTCCACCAAGTCCACTACAGTCATATTGTCCACATGAAACAACACTGACCTGTTCCTGAACTCTGGGCCCCAAACCAACAATGCAACCAACAAGGGGAAAAACTCCAAAAACGCAATGCTCCTGCCCTAACGCAGCCAATGAGCTGGCCACTGTTCCGCACACCAGCGGCCGTCCCAGAAAATCCCGAAACCAGCTGCACCCGCCGCATCCGAGTAGAGTTGAACCTGCCACACCATCCTGTTGCGCGCAAAACCCAAGGACACACCATTAAAATCTTCCAGGAAAACCAGCCACACTCGCATGTCCGACTGGACCCCCAGCGTGATACTGATCCTGTGGTGGGCCGCCCCCGACATGGCCATGCCGAGCCGCCTACAAAACGTCCTCCCGACCCTCACAACCCTGCAACAAAAGGTCAACAATCCCAACAAGCGCTGCACAGACCTCAACTCATGTTTCCGGACCTCGATCGCACCTCTCAAAGCCTCCTGCATCTCGGCCACCTTCAGTACCGGTAAACGCGCCTGCCAAGCCACCGAATCCAACTCAATCCCAAGGAAAGTCAGGCAGCAACTAGGCCCTTCCGTCTTCTCCGGCACCAACGGCACCCCAAAATCCTGTGCCAACAACTGAAACTGCTGCAAAGCCTCTCTACAGGTGCCAGAGCGACCTGCGCCCACAAACAGAAAGTCATCCAAATAGTGGGACACCAGCCGGTGTCCACTGCGGTCCACAAAGACCCACTGCACAAAAGAGCTGAAAGTCTCGAAAAGTGTGCAGGAAATCGCACAACCCATCGGCAGAACCATGTCCACGAAGATGGACCCGGCAAACTGCATGCCCAACAGGGGGACATCCGCCGGATGAATGGGGAGAAGGCGAAAGGCCGACTTGATGTCACACTTGGCCAACTCAGCCCCCTTCCCACAGGACCTCACCAAACCTAGGGCATCATCTACTGACGCATACAGCACCCTAGAGTCCTCCTCTGCAATAAAATCATTCACAGACCCTCCTTCCGGCCAGGACAAGTGATGAATCAATCGAAACTCCCCAAGCTCTTTTTTGGGCACCACCCCAAGAGGTGACACAATGAGATCCAACATCGGCCAATCTGCAAAAGGACCAGCGATCCTGCCCTCCGAAACCTCCTTCTCCAATTTACGCGCCACCACCTCCGGCAACTCCTTGGGGGACTGTAAGTTCTACGCCCAACGTCTCTCCCTCGCCCCCTGATATCCAATCCAAAAACCTTCCATGAAACCCCAATACCAACGCAACGCCGCTTCCTTATCAGGGTACCGGGAGAGCCATGGACACATGGCCTCCACCCTAACCGAAGTATGGGCCCTTCAGCCCAGGCTGCCCCCTACCCTTGGCAAGTTTCCACTGCTCTGACGGCGAAGCCAACGTGAGGCACTGTGTGACTGCGTGCCGCCCCCGCACTTTGAACACTCATGCTTGAACTTACAAGCGGGTGGTTGCAGAAACCTTTATTGAAACCCCAACAGGCCCCTGAAGACACTGGCTTGTACTGTTGTCCTGCCACCCCTGACCACACAGCCTGGTTCACCAAACCACCTGAACCTCCTTGACTACCCGCCCCAGACTGGGCGGGGCGCGACTGAAAAGACCGATAAGTAACCGGAAGACCGCTAGCCGTATGAGTGGCAGCCGCCGCCTGCGTCGAAGACATCCATTGAATCCAGAGTTCCTGGTCCACCTCCCCCCACGACTTGTCTGGATTAACGCTGACCCTGGCCCTAAACTCCTCGTCATAGCTCAGCCAAGCAAAACCCCCGAAATGCAACTGCGCCTTCCTGTAATGAAATCCAGGCAGGTTCCGCAGGAGCGTCAGGAATCCGATGATAATTCCACAGCCTTCCCCTGCGGCCTTCCGACTCTATCAAACCCTAGAGTATCGAGAGGCTCGCCAGGGGAAAACAGGGAGACAAAACAAGGAAAGGCGGGGAAGAAACAAAAGAAGACTTGACTGTAATCTTCTGTGATGATTGGACACAGCTGGGCGGAATTCAGGAAGACATCGGCTGAAAATAAAATTATATATCTAACAACAGTTTCTACTATACATAAGCCTCTATGTTCTCTCTATATCAATATTACATACCACCAATGTTTTGTCTGATGTTCGGAAATGATGTACAGGAAGGGGAGGTTTTTTCGTCTTGAGCTACAACTAGAGTAACGGAACAGGTTGGAATAATAACACTCTTTTCACCATGAACATACACACTAAATGCTTAAAGAACAAACTCTCTCACTGGTTTTGATGCACAAGGCTGTCCAACGTATGTGGCATCCAGTAGTACATTTGACAAGCATTCAATGCCAACATCAGCACAGGGCCATGAATATCTAAAGAACAAAGCACATGAATGAAAACCACGGAACATCAAATGCCTTGAATAAACAATTTAGGCAGCGCACAGCGCTGTTACCGTGATTCTTAGATGAGTCTGATATCTTGTGCCTCCACTGGAATCTACGCAGGTGTCCCCAAGTACAGAAAAATAGGTGACCCAGATAATGAATAAGGAGGGGGCCAGCAATAATGCAGTCAAGTAAGGAATGCCAGGGACAAATAAAGCGGAAATTCCGAATGGCTGAGGGAACTCCAGCCAGGAAGCGTACGGGGTGGACAAACTACCTAAATACCTAAATAAGGAGACCCTTAGGCCACCCGGCCGGACGGCGGAGACTAAGCCCGGCCGTCGGGCGGAGCAGCAAAGGGAAAGGGAGCAGAGCACCAAGTGCCCGGCCGGACAGCGGAGACTAAGCCCGGCCGTCGGGCGGAGCAGCAAAGGGAAAGGGGAGGTAGAGTAAGCAAGCTCCAGCAGTGTACGAAAGCGGGAGCCTTGGAAACTCTCTGCAACCAATGAAGGACAGAAACTTCCTTCAAGTCACACTCGAACGACAGAGACCAAAAACCGGAAGTCAGGCACAGGGAACAGGACGGAACAGGAACATGGAGCTAGACGTTAGAATGTAAAGCGTCGATCCCAGGGCTCGTGTTTGATTTATAGGGGCTTGGTCTTAAAGGGCCAGTACGTGTATTCTACGGGGCGCGATTCTCGGGGCATGACACTTCCTGATCACATCCATATACTTGAACAGAGCAGTCGCCCGATCCCCGTGCTTCTCACAATAGATACTTGCGTAAATCAAGAAGGCTGACGTCCAATTCTCCATCGTTACCGGCACCCTCGGCCGCCTGGTCAACTCCCACTCCTCCTCCTTAGACCCTTCCTTCACCTGAATCTCTCTATGCAGCAGCTTAAACACATCCACATATTTATGTCTCCAAATCTTCCCCTTCGTCGTCTCGGACAAATGAGAACCTAGGGGCATCGCCAACCCCATGTATGGCCATTTCTTCCGGAGCTTCTCAACTCCATCCTCCTTACCCCCCAAGTCCTCCACCTTGTCGGTCTGCGCACTGGCCGTTGTGACCTACTTCCCCCCATCAGCCGCCACCGGCTCCACCCCAACAGGGGACCCCGTCCGCACCGACCCATCCCCCACCCCCACCGACCGGCAGGGCTTCTTCCTCCCCCCTTTCACCCCCTCCGTCCAGGCATCCCACTAAGCGCCCTCACCTGACAAGGTTGCAGGAGCGTCCGTCTCCCGTCGCCGTGCATCCGCCGGCTTCATGGTCCCTTTGCTGGCCCGACTGGCGCCATCGCGTGCCTCCTGGAAAGCACCAACCATGGCAGGCGCCACCCTAGCCCTGCCCACACTCCCAGACTCACGCAACTCACCCTCTCCAAGTCATCCTCCTCATCCTCATAATCCAACCACTCATCCTGAACATCCAGCGGCACCACTTCCTTCACCACTCTCTTAGCACCATTCCCTTTCACTCCAGGCATAAACTCGCACTCCAACATCACTGGTGCCCGCTCCCTCGATGGAGGGCAGGCCGTCGCGGACCCCCATGCTTCTTCGTCCCGGCGTTTGGAGGCCGTTTTGCGCCCCGCCGGCCCACCCCGGCCTCTGCTAGCTGTCCCTGCTGGCTTGCTCCCACCCCCCCCGAGCCGTATGCGCTCGGGGAGTCCCCGGTGCCAACAAGTCTCTGATCCGTCAAGGCAGTCCCTGAACCTTCCACCCAGACCCACTGCCCTAGGGCCCCAGGGGCCCCCCTGCCTCTACCTCCAGTCGACCCCCTGCCACGCACAGGTGTCTGGGCCCCATCGACATGGAGCACTCTGCCCGCCTTCGCCTCCCTGGCCTTGCATAAGCGCTGCCACTCCCTCTCACATTCGGCAATGACGCGATGCCGATCGCGAGCCCTCTCCTCCTCGGTCGTACATGGAAGACCGCCCGGACTCCCCCTGGCCTCCCCGTCCGGGCACGGGTGCCGCAGCACTCCCCGCCGCCTGCCCCGCCCCACTTTGCTGCTGCACCTTCAGAGGGCCTTTGCCCTTGGAACCCTGCGGCTTAACAACCCCTTTTCGGCCCCCCGAAAGGTCGACTGGCTGCTCCAGGATGGTAAACCCCTCCCCCCCCCAGACTCCCCCCCAGACAGCGTGAGAGCGAAATCCTCTCCAACCGCCGCCTCCCACTCACCCAGGTCCTCCCCCCCACTGCTCTCGCTGCTTTCAGCATACCCCACCAGCTGGCCCACGCTCCCCGACCCCCCGGCATGTAATGCCAGTGAAGTCTGGCCCTTGCGCCCTACCCCTACGGCCCCACCCTTCTCTCCGAGCACCGCTTCCCCGACCTCAAGCTTGGCTGGGAGGCTCAGCGGCCGCCCCCCTTTTTTGGGCGCCTCCTGCTGTTTTTTACCCCTCCCCTTCTTTGGCGCATCTTCCCGAGCCCCAGCGGGCTCACCCATGCCCGCTGCGACAACCGCAGCAACCCCCGCCGATGCTGACCTAGGTGTGCGGGTCATCCCGACCCACGCCTGGTCCAGGACACCGGGCTGGAGGAGGTCCGTCCTCCCAGCCCGGCCAAGCACAAGGAGCGCAGCCCTTACTGCCTCTGCATCAGTCGTTGCCATGCTGATTCCCGAGCTCTCGGTCCGTCCGCGAGATGCGTGAGGTTTGGCACCCGCCCGTGCCTTCCGCGAGATGCGTGAGGTTTAGCCTACGCTCGCCGTACCGATGCACCGGTGGCGACACGCCGGGTAGAAAACGCTAATTAGCACCCCACCTAACTACAGCCACAATAAACTACGCTACTCGCCGCACTGGGGCACCAGTTGCGACGTCCACAACCCAAAACTGACACTCTGCCTACCTAAATCACACTCCGCCTGCACGCAAAAACTAACTCCTTCCCTGAGGCACCGGGGTCAGGAAGAGGAAGTCCTTCCCCTCCTGTCCCCCTAAATAGCCTCCTACACCCTTCCCGCCCCTAACCTAATCCCCTACCTAACTTCCTGCCTGTCCCTCTCGCGCAAACACCCCGGGGAAAAGACTGGTCTGCCGACCTGCTTTCCCCGGGGGCCACAAAGACACACGAAGCAAAGACTGAGAAAAGACAGTAAGAGGGGGGGTTCGAGGAAAAGAAACGGTGGATGTAAATGCTGTCAAGCAAGCAAAGGGGATCCCGGAGCTGTTTTCCTCTATGAAGCAAAAGGAAAGGGAAAACAAAGCTCATTGAGTGCTGATACACTCGGGCAGTGCCCAGTTGAAATGACTGCTGAAATGTTTGTCTCGCTGAATGAGGGGACTGAAGGGCAGACTGAAGGGCAGATAAGTGAGAGTGGGGATCCAGCAATAGAGAGCATTCTGGGAACCGAGAGTGGCTTGGAGACTCTGAATGACTTAGCTATTATACAGAGCAATGTTGAAGTAACAAATGCCACAATGTCACAAGAGAACGAACTAGATCTAGAGCAGATCCCAGACCCTGAGTTAAGTACTAACTTGATTCCTCAGACTTTACCCAATATGGAAGGACCCTTGATAGAGGGGGGTCCGCAAGGGGGCGCTCCACATGCTTTATATGTCCCTAATATTACTGAATCTGACTCTGCTGATTTCTATTCTCTTTCGGAGCAATCTATGTCCTCCACTGAAGACTTGGCACAGCAATATGCTACGTATATGAGCATTGAGAATGGTAGCATACATAGTAGCTTTGATTTGGAAGGCTCAGACCCTCCTTCCTCCTTTCGGAGCAATCTATGTCCTCCACTGAAGACTTGGCACAGCAATATGCTACGTATATGAGCATTGAGAATGGTAGCATACATAGTAGCTTTGATTTGGAAGGCTCAGACCCTCTTACTGTTCGCAGACTTCAAATAAATCAATCACAACAGATTGGAGCATTAACATTAGGAGAAACTGCAAAGGGTGCAGATGGTGTAGACACTACATCAGCTTCAATGGGGACAAAGGAGCCTTCAGAAGAGATTTAATTGGAGCTGATTTATAGGACCCTGATGCAACATAGATATGAATCTCGCGAAGACAGTCTGAGAGTGCAGAATTCATGTAAGAAACTTCAGAACTCAGTCCGGCGTCTTGCTAAGTCACACTCGGAGTTTGTTGAAAGAGCTAATGAAGCCGAGGCACGCATATGCACTCTCGAGGATGAACTGGTTCAGCAAAAAAAAAAAAAACAATTGAACTTCAACTTGCTCATAAGGGGGATATTAACTGGAAATTGACTGACTTAGAAAATCGGTCACCTAGAAATAACTTAACGTTTTTGCATATTCTGGAGGGCAAGGAGGGGTCAGATCCTAGAGGTTTTATAATTGAACTATTAGAAACTGCCTTTCCAGCTGGGATTGGGACAGGGAGGAGGAGCGGGCACACCGGTTTCCATTTAACATTAGAGCGGATCAGTGGGACCAAAAACCTAGAGCCATATTAGTGGCTTTTAATAGCTTCTTGGTTCGGGAGGAAATCTTTATGAAAGCACGACCAGATAAAAAGAGAAGTGGGCTTGGCTGTGATTTTTTTGTCCGCCCTGATCTTTGTAAGCAGTCAGTTGATTCACGGTGGCAGTTTCGACAAATTATACCAGATTTCCAAGCCAAGGGTGCACAGGCGTTTTTGCTGTTTCCAGCTAAAATGAAAGTCATTTTTAAGGAGCGCACCCATTACTTTATGACTGCCTTAGCTGCTAAGGAGTTTCTGGGTAAAATGTAATTAGTATTGATCTCTACACCTGTAGGTTATTTGTTTAAGTTCGGGTGCTCTCTTGACTATGCTCTGCTTCTCCTTGAGTAGCAATGGAATTTCTTTTTTTTGGACTTTAATGTTTGAAGTACAATCCTCCTGCGGGGGAAAGCAGGAGGTTGGGGGTAGGCTTGCATCTAAAGGAAACATATTTTTCTTAAAGCCTCTATTCAGAGTTGGGGGGGGCGTTAGTTGGGCTGGGGGGGTGCACGGGGGGTGGGAACAGGAAGGGAAGGGGTTGGGAGGGAGCACGAGGGGGGTGCGGGAAAAAGGGGAAAAACGTTCACAGCAATCTGCGTAAAATATGTTTCTTAACAGCTGCCAGCAGATCGAATTGGGCTGCATCTGATTTATTTTCTGTATTTAGTAAAAAGACGAGAACAAAAGAAGCATAGGTACCATTATGTCAGCCTTATTCATTTTTGATTATAAATAAAAAATGGCAACAAAAGGGTTAAGGATTTGTTCCCTAAATGTATCTCGTTTGAATAATGTTATTAAGAGACAGAAGGCTTCAGCGGGGCTTAGACATATATCACCACATCTACTCTGTGTACAGGAAACTCATATTCCTTGGTCGAAACGGGAAGTGTTAAAAGAACTTGGATTTTCCTTAGTGGTTGCAACAGGGCAGTCTAGTATGATAAGGGGAGTGGCTATTCTGTGTAAAGGAAATCAGGTAAAAACAGGGCGGACATTAATGGATAAGAAAGGACGATGGGCAATAGCAGAATGTAGTTTTGAGGGAAAAACATTGACACTATGCACGGTTTACGGAACTAATTTAGATGATCCTGAACCTTTAATTGAGGTAAATCTGGAATTGGCAACTTGGCCCCAACTGGTTTTGGTTTGTGGAGATATGAATATTAATTTGACTAATAGGGCATTACAGGAAGGGGTGGCCTTATATAGGGGGCGCAAGCCAAAAGTATATAAAGCTCTGCATAATTTGGTTCAGGATCACGGGTTGTTGGATGTGTGGGGCAATTTGAGGGTACAAGATAATGGGTATACATTTTATTCTTACCCCCAAAGGAAACTGGTTAGATTAGACTACTTTTTTTACCCCAGCTTCATTACTGGACGGTGCAACAGTTAGCGTTTATCCCAGTATCACTTCAGACCATACACCCATTGTTGTAGAGATACATCAGGGGTTAAGTAAACCAAAACACTCACAGTTCACATATGATAGGAAGTTGGGATTAAATAATGATTTTGCAATACATATGGGAAGGTGGATTCAGCTCTTCTTTCAGGAAAATAAGGGGACGGCCACCCCAGGTATAGTATGGGATACCTTTAAAGCCGGCTTTCGTGGTGAATGTATGAGCTTCACGTTTTGGTTGCAAAAGAAAGCTAGACAAGAGTTAGGTATTTTATATCAGCATTTAGTACAAGCTGAAACTTTGTTAATGAATGGGGTAGTCACCGGGTCGAACGACCTAAGTAACCTGGAGGATAAAGTTGCCAAATGTAGAGCGAAAGTGGTGGGCTACTGGAGTGTAGAAAATGCAAGGAAGTATCTAACATCAAGGATGGAAAAACATGAATATTCTGACACAATTGGTAAAAGGTTGGCAATCCAGCTTCGGATGAAGGAATCGGCCAGAAATATTGACGCAATGAAGGACGCAACGGGGGTATCCCACTCTGACCCTTATGAAATCCTTTGGATTTTTCAGCAGTTTTATACTGAATTATATGCAGGGACTGATAGTAATGGGCCGGATTGGTTGGAAATGCTTGAAGGGGGTTTAAAAAAACTGGACCCTATAGTAGCGCAGGGTTTGGAGGCTCCGATTACTGAGGAAGAGTTGGAAAGGGCAGTAAAAGGCTTACAGATTGGCAAGGCTACTGGCCCTGATAGAATACCTAGTGAGGTTTATAGACAATTTTACAATATTATTAAAGATGAATTGTTACTGGTTATTCAGAAGGCCCAGCAGGGAGCTCCTCCTAGAACTTGGTCAGATGCTACCATAGCGGTTTTTTGTAAGAAGGGGAAACAGCCGGATCTAGTAGGATCCTATAGATCTATATCGTTACTAAATGCTGATAATAAAATATACTCGAAAATATTAGCAAATCGACTTTCTGAAAGTATTGCCCCTCTAGTCTCACATCAATAGCGTGGATTTATTCCTAAAAGAGGGACAGTAGAGCACGTTAATAAGGTCATTACACTATTTGATACTGCAGCTGTAAGAAAAAATTATCTTGCGCTTATTTTATTAGACACAGAAAAAGCGTTTGACCGTGTGCAATGGGGGTATATGTGGAAGCTAATGCAGAAAATGGGGTTTGGACCAAAATATATTGTGGCTATTCAGTCTCTATATCAAACACCTACGGCAAAGATTTCCGCAATGGGTCTAATTTCAGATTCTGTTAATATAACACGTGGCACACGTCAGGGATGCCCGTGTTCTCCTCTTTTGTTTTCTTCTCTTGGCATCTGCCCCTCTCCCTCCCTATCTGCCAGAAATCTTGGAGTGGTATTTGACACCTCGCTATCTATGTCCTGCAAGTCAACAGGACCGTGGCCACGTGCTGTGGTGTGATCCGGGTACTCAACAAAATCCGTGGGTACCTCTCCCCCCAGGCGCGTAAACAGGTTGCAGTCGCCCTGGTAGGTTCGAGGCTGGATTATTGCAACTCCCTGTATATGGAAGCCAACAAAGGTCTGATTCACCGTCTGCAGATTCTTCAGAACGCTGCAGCGCGTTTTGTTTTGGATCTTCCTAAAGCCTCTTCTGCCACCTTAGCCAGGAAGGAGCTTCATTGGCTTCCGGTACAGCACAGAATCGCCTTCAAAATTCTCTGTCTGACTCACAGAGCATTGATGGATGGTCCTGCTAGTGCTATTGGTTCCCTTCTTCTGCGTTGCGTCCCCACAAGAAGCCTTCGCTCTGCTTGACTCTGTAAACTGGTTGTCCCCCGTGTTAAACTTGCCAGATAGGGAGCCAGAGCCTTCTCCGTGGTCGCTCCGCAGCTGTGGAACTCCATCCCCACGGAAATAAAAACTCTCCCCTCCATCGAGTCTTTTAAAAAGGCTCTAAAAACCTACTTCTTTAAGAAGGCCTACTTATGATAGAATAGGACTTGGTAGGATATAAGCTTCTGTATTTGATTTAGGCGCCTTGACGCCCATTGGGCAAAGTATGCGCGATACAAGAAACCCCTCATTCATTCATTCATTCATTCATATATTAACCCTTTTTTTAGAACAATTGACTGGCAATATTTTGTACCCACTATATCAAGTGTCTGAGTATTATTTTTCCGTGTTTGCTTATGCGGATGACATTGCGGTGACAACAATAAATCCTGGCACCGCCATTAAAGAAATTGAGAGGTTGGCAATGGAGTTTGGGCGAGTAGCAGGATACAAACTGAATGTGTTAAAAACACAGATCTTGTGCTCGGAGACTGTACTATGGCAAGATAGCAGAGTGGTAAAGGAGGCCACATATTTAGGTATTCAACTGCGGGCTAACATGACAGAATTAGTTGAGGTCAACTGGACAACACTGATGATTAAAATCAAGAACTCATTGGACAGGTGGGAACGATTATACTTAACTATTATTGGACGGACCAATGTTATAAAAATGAATGTGCTACCAAAAGTTTTATATCTATTTAGGTGTATTCCCTTGGAGTTCACAAAAGATAAGCTACAGGCTTTGGAGTCGAGATTTGGAAAATTTATTTGGAGCCCAGGGAGACCTAGACGGGCAATGAAGTTTATGATATTACCAACTGCTAGGGGAGGGATGGGGGTGCCAGATTTCTTTTTGTATTATATAACTTGTTTTTTTACTAAAGATGAGGTTCTTGATAACTGGGGAGATGGAACAGGATATGGCCTCTGCCCCTTCTATTTTTGAAATACAGTTAGTGTCTGTTGCAAAACAAATATTATTTAAGGAAATTGATGGGAGTTACTATAAGCGGACCCGCTTTAAGGTAGTGATGGGCGCGGTCAAGGTATGGAAGTGGGTTGCTAAGACAACCGCAATAGGGAAAATATCTTACTACACGCCCTGGGACAATTACAGACTTCTACCTGGTATATTTTTAGATGATATGGCAACGAGATGGCAGCTCAAAGGGGTTAGATGGTTAGGAGACATGTACAAGGATGAAGGGATTTGCAAATCTTTTGAGGAGCTAAAAGATCAATTTCTGTTTCCTAGAAGCTTTTTTTTTAAAAAATTTGCAGATACGAGATTATTTATTTCACCGAAAAGTTGTGCTTCAGCCAAATAAATTATTGTACAGAACAGGGGACCCTAGTAATTAAGGATCACACGAATGATAGACAGATACTGAATAGTATATATGGCCTCTGTCCAGCCGGACAGGTATTTATTTGTCAATTTTTATGTGTTATTTCATATATATAACATTTATACAAAAGTGGCACAGCCTGTGACCCACAGGGGACAAGACAAAACAAGTGACAGAAAATTATGTAAAAGCGCACAAAGTGGTCTGTACTATTGTTCAGTTTTACAGACTAGGATTCATTTATAGCAACCCATTGTTCTAGACATTTCATGAATTCAAACAAACATATGGTGCAGTAAGGTCGACGACGTTTCGATGCAGCTTGAAAATACATGCATCATCATCAGGACAAAAACCAATGTGTCATGTTTGTCTTGAGAGTATTACAACAGTTACAAAGCCTCTATGGCAATTTACATAATATTAAATAAACGTTAGAAAGGAAGAAAAATGAGGGGAAAAAACATAAACAAAAGAGTATTCATTAGAAGTAACTAGGCATTAATGCATTTTATATTTATAGTTTCCACAAACAACCAGCGAGGACTTATTAGTGCTGTTGTGGAATTTTCAGTAACCTGGTGGAGATTTAAGGACTGTTTGAAGGTGTACTTCGTGAATTCTGGCACATGCTTGTAACCAGGAAACAAGGAGAGAGTGATGGCTTGCAGTGTTTAGTGAAAAGATAGTAACATTCAATATTTTAAAAAGGGAAAAAGGAATTCGGCGCAGTGAAAAGGACATGTGCTTCAGCCCGTGAGTTTGTAGGTTTAATAAAATTCGGCGCAGTGTTTTCTGTTTGGCATACTGGACTGTGTTTTAGAGCTAGTGAGGGGAGGTGGAAGTGCCCGCTTGCAATCGCATATGATGTAAAAAAGTGAGACGGCGCATTGAACTTTCAATACCTCATGTCTGCTTAATCAGATTGCCGTGGTATATTGGAAATATCTGCATAGATATGCATCTGTCGAGAACCAAAAATTTAACCGTTAGGTATACTCTTCGTTTATAGAAGTGCATGAAGTGCTCGTGGAAACAAAACTATATACTCACAATAACTTCGCCGGCATGGAGAAAAATACGGGGAGCTGGGGGGAGACAAGGGATAATGAGCCGGGGAATATGCGGGATAAATTGGAGTACCAAGCGCTTTATCGGGACTTACTTAAAATAGTGGCTCGAGGCTCGCTGTTGAGGCGGTCCAATTCTCCATCTTTTGGGAATTCTGAGGAGGCAATGGGCATAAAATAAGCTTAGGGTTTAAGGGAGAAGGCGCTGGGGGAGGGGGTCTGGCGGCGAGTGGTACTCACATGGTGGTCTTGCTTGATAGCAGGACGGTGGGGTTCTGGCGGTGGTCGCTGCCGGGTTGTGGGAGGGACCGAGTATTTAATTACTCACAATAGAAAAGGGACTTGGCAGGGAGGTTCCGAAATGAGGGCGGCCATCTTAGAGTGGTAAAAGTGAATCGCCCAAGGTAAAGTGAAGTGCTCAGTGAAAGTTTTGTGACATATCTTGATATACATACAATTAGATATTCGTTTGAAAAATCATTTATACTGTGTGACAGTTGGGTTGAACTGATGGAGAGGAACCATTGTAAATCATTCTTCATAACAAAGAGGTCCAATCCTCAACTCTGTTGAGCCCCTTCTGTATACTGTCTGTTCTCAGGATCCAGTGCAACTCTTGCCTGTTCAAAATTTGGGAAATGTCTGCTCCTCGTGGGGGAGCTTTGACCTGTGTGATCACAGTCCATGTAAAGTCATTCTCCTTGTGCCCTTTTTCCATGAAATGTTCTACCAGGGGCGCATTTGCAGTTTGACAACGGATTCTACTTCTGTGTTGTCCCATCCGCAGCTTGATCTTCTGGCTTGTCTGTCCTATATATAGAAACATACATGGACATAAAATTGCGTACACTACATTGTGGGAATTACAGTTTGTAAAGTGATGTCTCTCATATTTGACTGTGCCATAAGAGAAAGTTTTGCCTTCAATAGTTGAATTGCAGGAGACACATTGACCGCATTTGGCATGGCCTTTAAGAGTAGGCAAGTTCCATATATCATTTAGGGTACTTCTTGTGTCAGGTTGAGGAAGTGAGGCACAAACCAGGTGATCTTTTATATTTTTAGCTCGTTTGAAAGCAAACATTGGTCGTTCCAAGTTAAGGATACTGGCATTTAGAACTGGCCAATGTTTTAGAACACTTTTCTTAATAGCATTAGATGCAGGAGAAAATGTGGTCACACAAATGATTCTATCCTGGTTACTCTTAATGCGGGGCTCTAGTAATGTATCCCTAGGGCAGTACCATGCTCTTTTTAGTGAACGGCGTACCAATTTCCGTTGATAGCCTCGCTGTCTCAGTTTGAGGCTCAGTGTTTTTGCTCCTGCAAAGTAGTCCTGTTTGTAGTAGCAATTCCTACGTATACGAAGGAACTGCGAATAGGGCAATGAATCTTTTAGGGCACGGGGGTGATGACTGGTGTCGTTTAATAAGGTGTTTTTTTCTGTGGGCTTACGGTGGAGACTTGTTATGAGTCGCCCTTCGGAATGTTTTAGAAAAGGCAAAGATTCCTTGCTAGTGGTCATGGTATATTTTAACCCACCGCTGTTGTTGTTAAGCCAGTATGTGTATTGGTTTAAAGAGGTCTCTGAGTCTGTCCAAATCATAAAGATGTCATCAATATACCTTTTCCACAGGGCAATACCACTGTGGAATGGGTTTGATGCTTCCAGGATCGTAAGGTTCTCAAGGTGGTCCATATACAGAGTAGCCAGGTTGGGGGCAAAAATAGCCCCCATAGATTTCCACGGACTTGACCATAGAATTGTCCTTCAAAAAGAAAGAAATTTTTGGTTAGGCATATCTCCAGCAACTGAAGGATAAAGTTGGATGGAACATTGTGAGGCCTGGGCCGTGTGTCTAGAATAGTAGCAATTACGTGGAGGGACTCAAATTGAGGTATATTAGTATAAAGTGATTCCACATCCAGCGTACATATGGTGCTGGATGTGGGATCAAATGGATGTTCCTCAATGAGGTTGATCATTGACATAGTGTCCCTGATATAGCATGTGGTCATGGGGACAAAAGGCTTAATAAAATGATCAATATAGAGTCCTAGTGGTTCCAGGATGGAGCCACATCCAGAAACTATAGGCCGTCCTGGAGGTTGTTCAGAGTTCTTGTGGATCTTTGGGAGGCAGTATATTACTGGGAGCTTTTGTGTTAAGGAACTCGAATTCTTTTTTGGATAAGAAACCGGCTTCTAAGCCTTCATTGGTGACTTCAGATATTAATTTCTGGATTTCAACAGTGGGGTTGCGTGGCAATTTGCAATAGTGTTCATGATTGCCGAGTTGGCGCAAGATTTCTTGTTTGTATTGCTCAATTTCCTGAATCACGATGCCGCCACCCTTATCAGCCGGTTTGATGACTAATGCTTGGTTCTTCTTAAGAGTGGATATGGCATTCTTCTCTTGGATAGTGATATTGTAGGGAATAAAGGATCTCTTGTTTTCTAGTAGAGTCAGATCATTAAGAACTAATTTCTCAAAAGTGAGAATTTCAGATGGAACCATAGCACCAGTAGGTGAAAACTTCGATGGAGGTTTAAATGGAGTGTTGGTGTATTTCTGAGGGCAAGGGTTCAATAGGAAGTAGCTGTGTAATCTTACCTTCCTGAAGAACCTTAGGAGTTCAGTCTGGGTGTCTAGAAAGTTTGGACGGACAGTGGGAACAAATGAGAGACCCTTACTTAATAGTGAGATTTCACTGCTAGATAAAGTATGTTTGGTCAGATTGAAGATAGGCAAGATGTTGTTATATTCCTGCGTGATTGGGGCATTATCGTCATGTGGGTCGCCTTCATTTACCATCGATAATGTTGGCGACGGGTGAAGCGCTCGCCCGGGGGGTTTGGCCATCTTTGCGGTTGTTTGCCTCTGCCCTTCCCTCGGGGTTCTGGTTGTCCTTGGCCACTCGATAAAAAATTCCTGTTTGAGGGACCTGGGCTTTCACTTTGGTCAGAGTTTCCAGAGGATTCTGCTGAATGTCTGAAAATCCCACAAAATGTTGCCGTCTATTAAACCTGCCCCACGGTCTTTGGTTCTGGGGCCCGCTATATGAGCGATTAGTGTAATAGTCCTTAGTGAGGTAGGGGTATGCCCTTTCTTGGCTAAAACTTTTTATATCTTTTCTGACTTTATTGGTTTTCTTGTGAGTTTCAAATTTATGAAAATCATCCACTGTTTTTTGGATTTGATCTAAAAGTTTTTTTGCCTCAGTATTTGTGTTATCATCATTTATTTGCTTTGAAACTGACAAGAAAACCAATAAAGTCAGAAAAGATATAAAAAGTTTTAGCCAAGACAGGACATACCCCTACCTCACTAAGGACTATTACACTAATCGCTCATATAGCGGGCCCCAGAACCAAAGACCGTGGGGCAGGTTTAATAGACAGCAACATTTTGTGGGATTTTCAGACAGTTCAGCAGAATCCTCTGGAAACTCTGACCAAAGTGAAAGCCCAGGCCCCTCAAACAGGAATTTCTTATCGAGAGACCAAGGACAACCAGAACCCCCAGGGAAGGGCAGAGGCAAACAATCACAAAGATGGCCAAACCCCCCGGGCGAGCGCTTCACCTGTCGCCAACATTATCGATGGTAAATGAAGGCGACCCACATGACGATAATGCCCCAATCACGCAGGAATATAACAACATCTTGCCTATCTTCAATCTGACCAAGCATACTTTATCTAGCAGTGATATCTCACTATTAAGTAAGGGTCTCTCATTTGTTCCCACTGTCCGTCCCAACTTTCTAGACGCCCAGACTGAACTCCTAAGGTTCTTCAGGAAGGTAAGATTACACAGCTACTTCCTATTGAACCCTTGCCCTCAGAAATACACCAACACTCCATTTAAACCTCCATCGAAGTTTTCACCTACTGGTGCTATGGTTCCATCTGAAATTCTCACTTTTGAGAAATTAGTTCTTAATGATCTGACTCTACTAGAAAACAAGAGATCCTTTATTCCCTACAAAATCACTATCCAAGAGAAGAATGCCATATCCACTCTTAAGAACAACCAAGCATTAGTCATCAAACCGGCTGATAAGGGTGGCGGCATCGTGATTCAGGAAATTGAGCAATACAAACAAGAAATCTTGCACCAACTCGGCAATCATGAACATTATTGCAAATTGCCACGCAACCCCACTGTTGAAATCCAGAAATAATATCTGAAGTCACCAATGAAGGCTTAGAAGCCGGTTTCTTATCCAAAAAAGAATTCGAGTTCCTCAACACAAAAACTCCCAGAATTCCGGTAATATACTGCCTCCCAAAGATCCACAAGAACTCTGAACAACCTCCAGAACGGCCTATAGTTTCTGGATGTGGCTCCATCCTGGAACCACTAGGACACTATATTGATCATTTTATTAAGCCTTTTGTCCCCATGACCACATGCTATATCAGGGACACTATGTCAATGATCAACCTCATTGAGGAACATCCATTTGATCCCACATCCAGCACTATGTGTACGCTGGATGTGGAATCACTTTATACTAATATACCTCAATTTGAGTCCCTCCGCGTGATCTCTACTATTCTAGACACACTCACCAGGCCTCACAATGTTCCATCCAACTTTATCCTTCAGTTGCTGGAGATATGCCTAACCAAAAATGTCTTTCTTTTTGAAGGACAATTCTATGGTCAAGTCCGTGGAACATCTATGGGGGCTATTTTTGCCCCCAACCTGGCTACTCTGTATATGGACCACCTTGAGAACCTTACAATCCTAGATGCATCAAACCCTTTCCACAGTGGCATTGCCCTGTGGAAGAGGTATATTGATGACATCTTTATGATTTGGACAGACTCAGAGACCTCTTTAAACCAATACACACACTGGCTTAACAACAACAGCGGTGGGTTAAAATATACCATGACCACTAGCAAGGAATCTTTGCCTTTTCTGGACATTGAAATAAAACATTCCGAAGGGCGACTCATAACAAGTCTCCACCGTAAGCCCACAGAAAGAAACACCTTATTAAACTACACCAGTCATCACCCCGTGCCCTAAAAGATTCATTGCCCTATTCGCAGTTCCTACGTATACGTAGGAATTGCTACTACAAACAGGACTACTTTGCAGAAGCAAAAACACTGAGCCTCAAACTGAGACAGCGAGGCTATCCACGGAAATTGGTACGCCGTTCACTAAAAAGAGCAAGATACTGCCCTAGGGATACATTACTAGAGCCCCGCATTAAGAGTAACCAGGATAGAATCACTTGTGTGACCACATTTTCTCCTGCATCTAATGCTATTAAGAAAAGTGTTCTAAAACATTGGCCAGTTCTAAATGCCGGTATCCTTAACTTGGAACGACCAATGTTTGCTTTCAAACGAGCTAAAAATATAAAAGATCTGGTTTGTGCCTCACTTCCTCAACCTGACACAAGAAGTACCCTAAATGATATATGGAACTTGCCTACTCTTAAAGGCCATGCCAAATGCGGTCAATGTGTCTCCTGCGGTTCAACTATTGAAGGCAAAACTTTCTTTTATGGCACAGTCAAATATGAGAGACATCACTTTACAAACTGTAATTCCCACAATGTAGTGTACGCAATTTTATGTCCATGTATGTTGATATATATGTTATGTTATGTTATGTTATATTGATTTATTATGCGCACAGATACCCCAGCCAAGGGGCGTCCCGGCGCAGAGACAAGGTAGAACATAACACAACAGGAAACTAAAAACATGAAAGCAGCTAAAACAGGAAAGTTTTTAAAGCCCTCCGGAAAGTCAAGAGGTCCTCCATCAGACGAATTTCAACAGGAAGGGAGTTCCATGCTGACGCGGCCTTTACACTAAACGAGCGGCCACCCATGCGACTAAGCCTAAATCTGGGGACCACCGCAAGGGCCAAACCCTGGGAACGGAGGGTGCGGGTGGGAACATAAAAGGAAAGACAGCTGGATAGGATTTCCGGGCCAATACCTCTCAGAATCTTAAAAGCGAGACACAAGACCTTAAAAAGGATGCGCTTCCTGACAGGGAGCCAATGTAGGGTACGAAGGACAGTTGCCACCGAGCTGAATCTGGGCAGGCCGACAATCGCCCTCGCCGCAGCATTCTGAACCCGCTGCAGACGGGTTAGCTCGGCCTGGTTAGCCCCAGCCAGAAGAGAGCTGGCATAATCCAGGCGGGAGATGATAGTTGCCTGGATCACCAGCTGCCTGGTCGGGGCGTCAAAGAACTTGAGAACAGGTCTCAAGCCCCTTAGGAGACCGAAACAACAGGCCGCAGTTTTTTTAGTATGCTCTACAAAGGAGAGGCCCGCATCCAGCCAGACCCCCAGGTTTTTCACCTCAGATACCGGGGTCGGAGTGGGTCCCAGCTCAGAGGGCCACCATTGGTCACCCCACAGCTCCACTCCCTTACCGACAACCATCACCTCTGTTTTTGTGGCATTTAGCTGAAGGCAGTTGCCTGTCAACCAGCTAGCCACCGCCTTCAGTCCAGACTGAAACCTGGGGGCCTCAGTCTCCGCATCCCCGCTGAGAGTAACCGCCAGCTGTGTGTCGTCGGCATATGAGACCAAAGTTAGGCCCCACTGCCTAGCGACATCAGCCAGCGGTCTCACGTAAAGATTGAACAACGTGGGACTCAGCGAGGACCCTTGCGGAACCCCCATGGCCAGCGGTTGGAAATTGGACTTGAAGGGAGGGATGGCAACACAGAAGGAGCGGTTATCTAGAAAGGAGTGGAACCATTGCAACACCTGACCGCCAATGCCGGTCTCCTCAAGCCGATGCAGGAGGATGCTGTGGTCTACCGTGTCAAAGGCGGCGCTAAGGTCTAACAATATAAGCGCCGCCGTTTGACCAGCATCCAACCTTGCACGGAGATGTTCCACCATCACAAGTAACGCGGTTTCCGTGCTGTGGCCGGCACGGAATCCGTTTTGTGTGGGGTCGAGGGCGTTGGTCCGTACAAGATGTTCAGACAGGGCCAAGTTGACATGGGCCTCAGTGATCTTGGCTGGCCAAGGTAGCAACGAAATGGGGCGATAGCTTTCAGGCTTGGCCGGGTCCAGGGAGGGCTTTTTGATAATTGGGGACACCACAGCTTGCTTCCACTTAGCTGGAACTACTCCCGTTTCCAAGGAAAGGTTGACGAGGGAACATACAACTGCACGTCCCATAAAAGCCTGATCTCGAAAGAGAGCAGGCCTTACTGGATCGGATGGAGATCCAGATTTGACTTGCAACGCAAGTTTATCAAACCCGTCCAAGGTAAGGGGGGGGAAGACAAGCAGAGTAGACTGATGGTGGGTCCCATTGATACTTTCCCGACCGGACCCTATGCTAGGGAATGTCCGATAAATAGCTTGGACTTTCCCCAGAAAATAGGAAGCAAGGGATTCACAGTGGGAAAGAGAGCTTACGGTCGTAGAGGTAGTCCGCTTTGACATAAGATCTTTTACGGCCTTAAAGATGGCTTTCGACGGATTAGTACTGTTCCGGAATTCCGCGGCATAAAAAGCCGCTCGAGCTCGACAGATAGCCCGATGGTAGAGCTTGACGGACCTGGCGTATGCAGCTTTTAGATCAGCTCCATAGGTTTTCCTCCAGGCCCTCTCAGCCCGTCTACAGGCACCCTTTAGGGCCCGAAGGGCACTATCGTACCAGGGGCTCGACTCTCTTGAGTTGATTTTAGTAGATACAATAGGTATCAGAGAGTCCAAGGCCCTAGTAATCCAGGAACAGAAGAGGTCATACCCCTTTTCTACCTCCGTCAACGGGCCCAGCGGCTCCTCTAATAGAAGACGATGGAAGTCTTCTAACCTAAGCTTCTTCCAGGCCCTCTTCTGAACCCGTCTAGCCGAGGAGATGGAAGGGGTGGCTAAGACCGGGCATAGGATGGACACCAAAAAGTGGTCAGTCCATTCCACCGGCGAGATAGAGGTGATTGTAATCCCCGGCAGATTGGTAAACAGGGGATCCAGAATATGCCCCCCCGAATGGGTAGGCTGGGAGACCATCTGGGGAAGTTGAAAGGCCTCTAGGTCAGAGGAGATGGAGCGCACTGTCAGGCCTGAGAGGGTGTCGAAATGCAGGTTCAAATCGCCCATGATGGAAAAGTTGGCACAGTCTGCGACCAAAGGGCCAACAATGTCGGGAAAAGCATTTCTAAACGCCACATCGCTGCCGGGCGGGCGATAAACGACCATCCCGGACAGCGTAAACTCAGGGCTGACAGAGACCTTAAACAAGGCACTTTCACACCCAGAGATGTTTAGGGCACTCCAGACACAGGAATAGGAGGACCTTACCACTAAAGCTATACCCCCACCTCTAGACAACCTGTTCAAGGTGTACATAGAATAACCGGGTGGGCAGGATAGATTTGTAATAGCGGTATCCACATCCTGTAGCCATGTTTCAGTCATGGCAAAGATGTCTGGAGCTTCCTCCTCAATGAGGTCAAAGATGTTCTGATAGTGTTTCAGCGCAGACCTGACATTCAGGTTCAGGATCCGCAAGGAGGAAGGAAAGTCTGTAATACGGCGGGTCACCGGAGAAGTAGTCCTTGGGAGAGGACTCGGAGAGTCAAGAGCCCACCCATTACAGGGGCAATGGTACGGGCCTCGCAATGGATGTACCGATGGAAGGGTACAACAGCGGCTTACCTGACCGATGGCAAACAGGCACTCCCGCGAGTATGTCAGCATGGCGACGCTAAGATGGAATAATAGCCGTTACCCGGAATCCCGCGACGTCCAGCGCGTCCGTAGCGCGGACGGGCGCAGACGGGCAGGACTCTGGCACGACTCCGGCCACGCGAGGACACGCCCGCTGCGCGATCCCGCTGCGCTAGGGGAGGAGCCTTAAATAGATGTTCCCAGGCGTCACATGCACATTCAAGCGCTGTCAGCTGGAAAAGCCTCACTCCACTCACCCCACTCCAAGATGTCCGCCAAAAACGAACCAGGCACCCACCCCAGGACCAGACCCGCCAAAACGGCAGTGAAGGGGCACAATTTATGGTGCAAGTAAGGGGCAATTTAAAAAGGGTCAAAATGACCAAAAACAAACTAAAATAATATTTTACGTTTTTAAAACAGCAGTTTTACTGCAAAACGCGCAAGCGCTCTCGCAGCAGCAGCTACCTTGTCAGGGGCTGAAAGCAGGAGGGACTCGCCCTAAATAGGTGTTCCCAGGCGTCACATGCACATTCAAGCGCTGTCAGCTGGAAAAGCCTCACTCCACTCACCCCACTCCAAGATGTCCGCCAAAAACGAACCAGGCACCCACCCCAGGACCAGACCCGCCAAAACGGCAGTGAAGGGGCACAATTTATGGTGCAAGTAAGGGGCAATTTAAAAAGGGTCAAAATGACCAAAAACAAACTAAAATAATATTTTACGTTTTTAAAACAGCAGTTTTACTGCAAAAACGCGCAAGCGCTCTCGCAGCAGCAGCTACCTTGTCAGGGGCTGAAAGCAGGAGGGACTCGCCCTAAATAGGTGTTCCCAGGCGTCACATGCACATTCAAGCGCTGTCAGCTGGAAAAGCCTCACTCCACTCACCCCACTCCAAGATGTCCGCCAAAAACGAACCAGGCACCCACCCCAGGACCAGACCCGCCAAAACGGCAGTGAAGGGGCACAATTTATGGTGCAGGTAAGGGGCAATTTAAAAAGGGTCAAAATGACCAAAAACAAACTAAAATAATATTTTACGTTTTTAAAACAGCAGTTTTACTGCAAAACGCGCAAGCGCTCTTGCAGCAGCAGCTACCTTGTCAGGGGCTGAAAGCAGGAGGGACTCGCCCTAAATAGGTGTTCCCAGGCGTCACATGCACATTCAAGCGCTGTCAGCTGGAAAAGCCTCACTCCACTCACCCCACTCCAAGATGTCCGCCAAAAACGAACCAGGCACCCACCCCAGGACCAGACCCGCCAAAACGGCAGTGAAGGGGCACAATTTATGGTGCAGGTAAGGGGCAATTTAAAAAGGGTCAAAATGACCAAAAACAAACTAAAATAATATTTTACGTTTTTAAAACAGCAGTTTTACTGCAAAACGCGCAAGCGCTCTCGCAGCAGCAGCTACCTTGTCAGGGGCTGAAAGCAGGAGGGACTCGCCCTAAATAGGTGTTCCCAGGCGTCACATGCACATTCAAGCGCTGTCAGCTGGAAAAGCCTCACTCCACTCACCCCACTCCAAGATGGACAGACAAGCCAGAAGATCAAGCTGCGAATGGGACAACACAGAAGTAGAATCCGTTGTCAAACTGCAAATGCGCCCCTGGTAGAACATTTCATGGAAAAAGGGCACATGGAGAATGACTTTACATGGACTGTGATCACACAGGTCAAAGCTCCCCCACGAGGAGCAGACGTTTCCCAAATTTTGAACAGGGAAGAGTTGCACTGGATCCTGAGAACAGACACTATACGGAAGGGGCTCAACAGAGTTGAGGATTGGACCTCTTTGTTATGAAGAATGATTTACAATGGTTCCTCTCCATCAGTTCAAACCAACTGTCACACAGTATAAATGATTTTTCAAACGAATATCTAATTGTATGTATATCAGGTTATGTCACAAAACTTTCACTGAGCACTTCACTTCACCTTGGGCGATTCACTTTTACCACTCTAAGATGGCCGCCCTCATTTCGGAACCTCCCTGCCAAGTCCCTTTTCTATTGTGAGTAATTAAATACTCGGTCCCTCCCACCACCCGGCAGCGATCACCGCCAGAACCCCACCGTCCTGCTATCAAGCAAGACCACCATGTGAGTACCGCTCGCCGCCAGACCCCCTCCCCCAGCGCCTTCTCCCTTAAACCCTAAGCTTATTTTATGCCCATTGCCTCCTCAGAATTCCCAAAAGATGGAGAATTGGACATCCGCAACAGCGAGCCTCGAGCCACTATTTTAAGTAAGTCCCGGTAAAGCGCTTGGTACTCCAATTTATCCTGCATATTCCCCGGCTCATTATCCCTTGTCTCCCCCCAGCTGCCCGTATTTTTCTCCATGCCGGCGAAGTTATTGTGAGTATATAGTTTTGTTTCCACGAGCACTTCAGGCACTTCTATAAACGAAGAGTAAACCTAACGGTTAGATTTTGGTTCTCAACAGATGCATATCTATGCAGATATTTCCAATATACCACGGGAATCTGATTAAGCAGACATGAGGTATTGAAAGTTCAATGCGCCGTCTCACTTTTTTACATCATATGCGATTGCAAGCGGGCACTTCCACCTCCCCTCACTAGCTCTAAAACACAGTCCAGTATGCCAAACAGAAAACACTGCGCCAAATTTTATTAAAACTACAAACTCACGGGCTGAAGCACATGTCCTTTTCACTGCGCCGAATTCCTTTTTCCCTTTTTAAAATATTGAATGTTACTATCTTTTCACTAAACACTGCAAGCCATCACTCTCTCCTTGTTTCTTGGTTACAAGCATGTGCCAGAATTCACAAAGTACATCTTCAAACAGTCCTTAAATCTCCACCAGTTTACTGAAAATTCCACAACAGCACTAATAAGTCCTCGCTGGTTGTTTGTGGAAACTGAAAATATAAAATGCATTAATGCCTAGTTACTTCTAATGAATACTCTTTTGTTTATGTTTTTTCCCCTCATTTTTCTTCCTTTCTAACGTTTATTTAATAATATGTAAATTGCCATAGAGGCTTTGTAACTGTTGTAATACTCTCAAGACAAACATGACACATTGGTTTTTGTCCTGATGATGATGCATGTATTTTCAAGCTGCATCGAAACGTCGTCGACCTTACTGCACCATATGTTTGTTTGAATTCACGAAATGTCTAGAACAATGGGTTGCTATAAATGAATCCTAGTCTGTAAAACTGAACAATAGTACAGACCGCTTTGTGCGCTTTTACATAATTTTCTGTCACTTGTTTTGTCTTGTCCCATGTGGGTCACAGGCTGTGCCCACTTTTGTATAAATGTTATATATATGAAATAACACAAAAAATTGACAAATAAATACCTGTCCGGCTGGACAGAGGCCATATATACTATTCAGTATATGTCTATCATTCGTGTGATCCTTAATTACTAGGGTCCCCTGTTCTGTACAATAGATTACTGCCCAAGGACCCTAGTGTTATTCCTTTCGGGTTTCCCTTGTCCTGTTAAAATAGAATTCAGCCAAATAAAGTCGTGGAAGGAATTAGGAAGTTAGTAAAAATAGGAACGCTTTACCAAATATTACTTAGTGAACGGAGTGATGATTTAGAAAAAGTACGAACAAAATGGGTGGCTGCGTTGGAAGATCAAGAAATAGATCTAGACGACTTATTATTATTATCTAAGGAGGCACTAATGTCGGCTAATTTAAAAGCCCAATTTTTTAAGCCTCTGTTCGATTTATATTACACCCCGATTCGAATGTCAAAATGGGGTGTAGGGAACGACGGCAAGTGTTTTTGATGCAGTGCTGATGATGCGGACAGTGTTCATATCTTTTATAGTTGTGTTAAACTTCAATGTTTTATTACAGATCTTGAGAAGTTCTTATCCCTGGTAATTGGAATACCTTTAGCTATTTCTCCGGCTATGTTGATACTGGGGAAAATACCAAAGGACAGAGCAAATGAGCCTTTATATCAATATTGCTACCTTATTTTCTTCGCAATGACTGTCGCACGCTTATGTATAGCCACGGAGTGGCTTCATGAACACCCGCCTGTCTTTCATCACTGGCGTGCCAAAATGCTTAGTATGTACAACTTAAAGTGGGGTCTTTTTTCTATTAAGGGTGTAAGGAAGAAAAGATTGGGTATAAAAAAATGGAGGGCGTTCAGAGATTATTATGAGCATTAAGAATGGTAGAATGGAAGACGCATTGTTTATGTAATTTGATGGATGTTTCTCACTGGCAGAACTGAAATTAGGTTATTTACTCATTTTTTCTGTTCTTTTTTTCTCCTTTTCTTCTTTTGTTTGATTATTATAATGGCTGTAATGTAGCGGTTTTGTAATGTATTTGTCTTGAACTGTCATTTTTGAATTGTAATTTTGCTGTGAACACTTAAATAAACCAAAAAAAAAAGAGTGTTCTCTGTAGTGATTCAGGTGCTGTATAGTGCTATATAAAAGTCCTAAATAAAAGTGTATTTGTCAATAGCTCACTCATCACCCATTATCCCAGATCAATCTCTAGTTTTTCTTTCCCAGGGAGGAGGAAAATATTCACTTATAAGGGTATCTTATAGCCCTCTTATTTATTCATGGTTTGGGATCAAGTGTCAAGGATGAAATCACAGGGGAAGCTTCTATAAGGTGTTCTTTGGATCGTCACCCACTCTATTGTGCATGCTTCATCACAGGGTGCCCTCCTGGATCCTATAGACCAGGATGGGTTCAACCATATTACAGGGAGTACTTTTGAAATGTATCTGACGTAGTATTAGATACCCTAGTTTGCCTTGAATGGAGGGTGTCTTTGATGTGGTTAAACATTGGTTTGTGTGGGTGTCAGTGGGATATGGTGTCCATACAGCCTCCATGGATTCAGAGGTGTATGGAGCCCAGTCAAGTAGTGAGTGGTGTGTAACATAGGTGCAAACAGCAATATGTCACCGTTATGGATAGTGTGACTACAGGGGAATCGCTGAGATCACAAAGTTCACTAGGTATAACGCATGAAGGGCCTGATTTATGGGTTGATGGACAGAGTAAAGGCAGAGAGGGTGGTGGAGGACTTTACGTCCGCCCAATACCTTTACTCCGCCAACCAAATTTAGAGATGTCCCCTAACCCATGGACATCGCAATACATTGTCAAAAACCACTGTCACAGCGGTTTCTGTCAACGTTGGAAAGGATCAAGGACAACTCCATCAAACATTATGGTCACTCGTCAAAATTATTTAAAGCTCTTGCAATGAGGTACCCCCTCTGCTAAACTCTAAACGAGCCCCGAAATTTTTCGCTGATTGCTTAAATACTTTTGCAGGATGATGTCAAGTTTTCTTAAATAGAAAGGTGAAACAGTTCATTGCTTCATTTTAATGGTATATATTTCTTGTCTTCCTCTAAAGGAGTTATTCAAATTAGTGATACATTTAGCAGCTATAGTCCTTTTAAAAGTCCTCAGTCTCAACGCTTGCTCTGGAATGCGGTTCTGCCTCAAAGGGTGACAAACTTCAGTCTAAAAACAATATTGATCAAGAAACAGATAGTCATCATCTACACACATTTAAACATTAAGTTGCTTATCACAACCATTGAGATATGCTTCTCAGGCAATAGACACATGGAGTTCTTGCTTCTTCGCAAAATGACACACCTGGAGTCCACACTCTCACTCCCAAACAATTGCTACAATGGGGTGGAAAAGCGATTTGTCTGCTGCTGTACGTAAACATGCTTGTGACTCTGAGACAGTGATTTTCCTGTCCTTTGTCTAGTGGACAGCTACACTCATGGCTGCTGAACACAAATCGAACAATATGAAGTGAGGATTTATTGTGGTAGATAAATATAGAGGGTATTGCAAGCACCCTCAAATTTCATGGAAAAATTGCACTTTGCGAAATCATAAATAGCTGGTGTGGGTCTAGGCCTTGGCTTGTGGGTGCTTTCCAGTCTCGATGCTGGAGATGACCATAGAGATGATACCTACGACTGGTAAGGCATTATTGAATTATATGATTAACACAGATATCAAACTTATTAGTAAAGAGAGTGGTCATCAAATTTCTCTGTGAATAACTATTGTTTTGTGTCCAAAAGCACAATAGAAAACTTGCAGAGTCTTGTCCATGTCACGCACTACTTAGAAGCAAGCAATGATGATTATGTGACAGGATCCCTCGATACTGAGAAGCTTTTTGATTTAATGGGCTCAAAATTATTGCTCGATCCATTTAGGATGTATGGCCTTGGTTCCAACCTAATAAAATGGATAAAAGTATTGTATTCAATTTCCCAAGCTCGAGTCAAAACTAAGCATGATCTCTGACAGCTAAAGCCCAGAACTAGAGAGGGATGCACACTTGTATCTCCTTTCTTTGCTCTAGTGGTTGAGACACTGGTCTGCCATTGTGTGCTCTCCACTTTGAGATGTGGAACTGGGGTATAACATAGTAGATAAAACACACTACAGAAATGTATTTGTCACAGCCTACATGAGCGCTCCCATGCCTCCTTTGCCTCTTGGAGGGGAATCACCATGGGGCATATTTACAAGGCCCTTGTGCCACGGGAGCATCACTTTTTTTTACGCTCCGGTGGCGCACAATGCTGAGTCATATTTACAATGCCACACAAAGCTACCCTGCGTGGCTTGTCTTAGCCTTGTAAATAAGGTCCCTTTTTACTCATTACTCTGTGTGAAAGGGGCATTCCATGGTACAACGAGGAGAAAAACCTTTATTTCTCCTCATTTTTTTGCTCTATGTATGCTTCATTCTTCAGCACACATCAGACATAGAAGGAGGAAAAGGCCATCAATTGTTGTTTTTGTGCAGGAAAGTGTGCCTTCCTACACAAAAACATTCATCCCTGAAATACGGTATCCTAGCACTATGGTGCAATTGTGCTTGCCTTTTTTGCTAGTTATAGAGGAGGTGGGTGACCCAATATACCCTTGCGAGCTTGGGCTAAAATTTGTTTCTATTAAAATGCCAACAAGGGAATTTTTTCGAAGATTAAATCACAGGTAATTGATCACTTGAACTTTTGTGCTTCTGATCAACTGAATTAAATTGATACCTGCTATTATTATAGATTGTCACATAGATTTGGACATAGTAATCAAAATACTAAGGAAGAAGGAAAGCTACACGGTTATTGAGTTTGTAAAATAATATCTCTTTATATATATTTGTTTAAGAAGGGTACTTTTACAATAAGAAAAATTCATCAAAGACAAATGGACTGGAAATAAATGAATTGTTCTTCACGTCCACTTGCGCTGTAGTCCACTCTTAATGAATAATTAACAATGAATCTTGCATAACTTAAAAAAATAATTCTTTTGTCGGAGTTGTTTCAACTTAAAAGATATGGACAAAAAAGTCAACGTTTCGGCCTTGTAGTTGTTAAATCCTTAAAGCCATCCTCAGGACAATTCAATCTTTAGAGAGTAGAAACTCCCTGTGAAAGATACAATAATCATTTTGTTACCCTTCTTGAATAGAAATGAAAAGCTTTAAACCGTGTGCAAATAGAGCTATGTAGCGCTATCTAATACATATCTTCTTCACTATAGTTGAATAAAAATATACTTTGATACATAAATTAATTGTTAACTGAACTCCACATTTTGGAACATAAAATAATACAGTGATAAATACATTTGTTTCATGGAGTATTTCTTTAATTGAACTCCTCATTAAACACGTTCTATACACATAACAGAATGTGACTCAAATGTCAAACCTGCATATTTAAATCAATAACATATTATGCGATACAATGAGTGTATATGCAGTTGACCTTTAATGCATATGTGGCTGATTGTAGCCTGCTATTAATGTCTGTGGCTCATTCTTATCCTCAGATACCTTGGAGCCGTGATATTGGTAACCAATACTTTAGTCGTTATATGCATAATGACTACATGAAGACTGATGTCTTATTATTGTGGTAGCAAGAGAGATGTATACATATTGACACCTACTATCTTTACTAACTTCAAGAGACAGATAAATATTCAATATTTCTAAACTATCATTAAGGGACAGCCTCAGATTCATGAAAGTGTCTCCATGTATTTGCACATCAAGTACCTGTATACTGTCTGAATCCACCTAGTTCTGGATAATTTGTCTTGACTGGGAGTTTCAAACAACCTGCCACAGAAAATAGAATCTAATTGCAAATAGATGTCTTATGGCAAGGTCTTCTACATTCTGCTTATTTATCTATGGAAGTCAGAAAATGACCTGCTCTTGAGGAATATGAGCAAGAAAAGATGATGGGACCGGTGTTTTCAATCCGCGTCTCCACAGCGTATTTAAAAAAGGCTGTGATATTTATGTGATTGCTGGGTAAACAACCGTGACATTGGCCCACGACTCAGCTAGAAATAACGTTTATACAGAAATATATCCAATTGTTGGAGTATTATTTTAGTATGCAAAACAATCTTGCGCTTTTAGATTGGAAAAAACATTTGTATTTGTGACATATTTTTCTTGCCACAGAAAATAGAATCTAATTGCAAATAAATGCCTTATGGCAAGGTCTTTCGCATTATGCCTAATTTTCAATGGTAGACAGAAATTTACCTGCTCTTGAAGAAGTTTTTTAGCATGAAAAGATGATGGAACCGGCGTATTCAATCAGCGTTTCCACAGAGTATTTAAAAAAGAATTGTAATATTTATAGGACCGCTGGATAGACAACCACGACATTCGCCGTTGACTCAACTATTAGAAATATTTATCTAGAGGTTGCTGAAGTGTTATTTTAGAATGCAAAACAGACTTGCGCTCGTGAATTGGAAACAGCACTTGTATGTGCGTCATAGTTTACTAATAAAATACTACCGAACTGTCAAACTCTTTGTGAAATGGCAATGTTAACCAAGACATATACATAATATAACTGACACCCTGTCATTTAGCAGCGGGATACGGGAATCAAAGTTTTTACATTTCAGAGTTTCGAAGACATTAAAACTCTATAAGCTAACAGTTCTAGAAGAGACCTGCGCTGCCGAACTTACTTGTTCAAAAATCAAAATTTTCGAATTAGTCTCCAACGTGGCGTAGTCTCGCGAGAGAGTAACTCAGCTATGACGTGCCTTGTATCCGTATAAATACCTGCTTGTGCCCGCCCATTTGAGGTTATCTAGGTACTACAGCGCATTTCGGCGGCCATCTTTTAGTGGATATCTCACCATGAAGCATTGTGCACGCGCGGGTTCATTTATATATTTACTGACCTCAGAACTACCGCTATTTAGAAACCTTGGCATGTTTCAGGGATATGTTTAGGTTAATTTTAAAAACGACACTTTACAAATGAATCTTACGTTACTTATAACTGCCTTTAAGATATTGTCCCAACTCATCAGCGTATTACAGCGGCCATCTTAAAGTGGAGTCCTCACTTTAGAGCCTCCTCTTTTAATTATTCACGGGGGATTTGTTTATATATATACCAACCTGGTGACATATGCTATTTACAGGCTCCCTTAGAGAAATGGGGTGTGTGTGTAAAACCCTGCACTCTGTGGCAGGCACCACGGCGTGCCTGCCACCGGGTGCAGGGTTTTACGGGGGAAGGTACCCTAGGTACCCCCTAGGCCACTGACCGTAGGCCACGGAGGCAAGGGGGCCCTGCTAGGTGCCCCCAATGTCACTCCCCAACAGCCTTTCTGCGTCGGAAAGGCTGTCGGAATCTGACTTCAGAATCCCGACGTCCGGCGCCGTTCATAGGGTATTACGGTGTGGTTCCGACCATCTCGAAGACTCCGAGAGCCAGTGGAACTGAGTCGGAATGGCTGGCCGGTTTACTTCCTGACGGCCAACATCGTAATCGGGCAGTCGGATCGCTAACCGACCGAGTCTGTCAGAAAGCTTCCAACGTGGTTAGAATGCTTCCGACTAGCAGTCGGAGGCTTTCCGGCTGACATTGTAATCAGCCCCCAAATGTATTTTAAAAACAGTTATTATTATATTTATCAAGTATATATATACGTATGCATAAATACTTTAAAAATATATATGTGTACATACATATATAAATTAAATACATGATTAATACTATTTATTTAATATCATTTTTTTGTAACTGAGTAAGTATTTAAAATATATGACTTAAAGTTTATATTTATTTAAAAAAAATGATATTCTTACCTATTTCCGATCGGTAGTCTCTTCCACAATATATTTGACATGATATTTTGTTTGTTACCATTATAAGTATAGGAGCGCAATATTATGATAAACAATATTTTTAGCTGAATATTTGTGTCTCCTAATATATTTTACTATAATATTGTGTCAGAGAACTGCAGAAATACCACACAAATTCTCATAAGCCAATATAACCTTTTGGGTGTTTTTTCCACCTTCGGGAAATGATTTCATCACAAGACCGGAGGCTACATTATGCATACAACTTTAATGCAGATCCCAGCAGCCGCATCACAATAGAAAGTTCCAAATGGAACAAAGGCAACAGCTAAAAGACATGAGCCAACAACACACAGCCTCTTTTAAATGCGGCTCCCAAGCAGATAAGTCTTTCTTATACTCTTCTCATTATCTGTGTTTTATCGATTCTTTAGGGGTTTTTATATCTTCCTCTATGATATTTGGGGTTTCTTCGACTTTAGTATGAGTGTGTATTTATGGTGTGGCAGTTTCCTTCCCCCATAATCCCACACACCCCCTTTCACTACCGATTTCCAATGTATGGAGATTCCCTCATTACAACCCCCCCCCCCCTCGCGCTTGTGCTGTCTGCCTGAAGAACTTTGAATTTTGTCTTGTCATTCACGTTTTCGCCCGAATCGAAAATTGTCGATTCTCGTTTTTTCTTTCTACTGTGTCTGTGCTTAGCACTTCTTCTCCCTGGCGATACACATCGTTCCTTAATTTTAAGGTGAGTATCCTTATTCACTTACTTCCCTTCCTTCGGTTGTTGGGCTTTTCCCTCGCGCTCGACGGCACGAGACTGTGGCGCATTTAAGGAATGACCCTAAGCAACAGCGACGTCACGTCGTCGGGTTGCTAAGGGCATTTCCTTTATCCGCACGCATTGACGAGCATTGTGAGGGCGTTTCTATAGCAACCCCTCTGTCTTGCACGCGCTCGTCTTCACCGGCAAGCGGCGGTTGGCATATTTACGATCCTATGAGCATTTTTTGGTAAAACCCTCGAAAATAAAAAATTTTGATGTTGAATCCTCGGGAACAAGACCTGTTTCAATACTAATTATAAAGTTAACCTACATTACTTCATTATAACGAATTTCTCACTCGTTGGCTGTACTTTTTGTTAAACGATGTCCAGCTCTGGCTCTGAGGAGGCTTCTGCACCTTGTCAGGATGTCTCCACTGATAAATTAAAAAAATTACTCCAATCAGAGATGAGGTCGTGTCTAAAGGAGGGACTTTCTAATGTAATAAAGTCTAAACGTCCTATTCAACAAGATGACACAGTCTCTGGTAAAAGACTAAGAAAGAACAATAATATGGGTTTGAGCATGGGAGGTCCTAGCTAAGCATGGGCAAATTTTGCGAATCTGGCGTTCGCGAATTTTGCGAATTTGCAAACTCGCAATCCGCAAAATCCGCAAATTCTCACGAATTTGGGTTTTTTTTTTTTTGTTTTCGCAAGGGTTTCTGCCAGTTCGCGAGGGTTTGGTACTAGTTCGCAATTGCGAACTTACTTGTCGGCTCGCAACGGTCGCGACTATGTTGTTTCTACGTCTGGTTCATCATCACAGCCTCCCAGCACCCTCTGTTTCACCACTGCCACCCTCTCTTTCACCCATGCCACCCTCTGTTACATCAATGCCACCCTCTGGTTCATCATCACTGTAGATTATGGGGGGGAAAAGCAAGCACACCTGCCCTGCTTCAACTGACATGAATTAATTTGGGGTTAGTTTATTAATGTGTCACTGTTTTAAAATTCCAGGTCTGGCACCTGCTTCCTTATCAGTAATTTGCTTTCTGTTGCAGTGCAATTTTTTTTTCCAGGACCTTTGTGGCCTACTTCTAGCTATTCTATGAGCCTGCTGTGAGGGTCAGAGCAGGGTCATACAATTGTTGCAACTAGCAACTGAACTCTGGAGGGGCCCCAGTCAGGAAGCACTACAGTGAATTGTTACTAATGATGAGTTTGAACTCTTGCACCTGCCGAGTGCTTTCAGTTTTGCAAAACTCGTTTTTCTGCAATTTCGCGGGATTCGCGGGGCGCAAACACGCGCGAGATCGGATTCGGAAGCTGCAAATTCGTGCGAATATGCGATTTCTTTTTTTGCGGCGTGTTAGTTCACAAGGTTTTGTGCGTTTTCGCGAGCCGCTTGTAGCGCAAGGCGCAAAGTTACCCTCACGGTCGTTCAAGGGCGTGGCCATCTTGTTTGCATGATGTATTTCCGTTTCCGGGCGCGAAGTGTAATCTCGCAAAGTGTGCGGCTCGCAAGTACAATTTTGCGAGTGTTCGCGAGGAACATCTTGCGGGAACTTACCCGCCCGGTTGTGAACTGGCGCGGCCATCTTGTTTCTCATTCATTGCTATGGTTCTGGGCATGCTTCTTGTATCCTCTCTAAATCTGTGCCATCCTTTGCATGTTTGAAGTTTTTTTTTATCTATTTTACTTATTACCTATCCCTCTAGTTTTCTAGCCCTATATTTTTGTGTTTACTGCTACTTTTTTTAAATTTTAAACTACTTCTTTAAACTCTTTTATTTTCTTCTCTTCCCTATTCTATTTTCTTTATTCCTTTCCGCCCAGACCATGGTGAAGGTAGCCGGGTAGCATCCCGAGAAGGGGAAGGGTCCCGCACCCCTTGCCCGGCTCCTGTGCGGGCGTTTGAGGGGGGAGACAGTCGCACCCCGGGAGATTTTCAGCCCGGAGGAGGTGGGCGCACTAGTGTTCTATGTACAGCGCCACCTCCCCAGGACCATAATGGCAGGCGGCAAGATCGGAGGCGGGTACGGGATCGCCGGAAGCGGTGGGATAAGGTGTGCCGGGCCATGTACCACCACTCTCGGGTCCGGCGCACCTACAACCAGGCCACCCACCGCTGGATGGATGTCCTGACCCGTGAACGAGATCTGCTCGACCTGCTTGGCCTCGAGATCCCCGGGCTTGGTGAGTAGTAGCTATTTCTTTACTACTCTGTTTTCTCCTGCTGTGTTATTATATTGCAATTTTTTTTTTTTTTACCAAGAGCAATAATACTGCTCATTACATTGTAGATATATTATATTTCAAAATCTTCTGTGCATTTCAGGTGCACTGCTCTCCTTCTCAGTAGTGTTGCTACTCTGCTTATTTGTTTTCGATTTTGTGTTCTTTTCATTGGCCTGTGAAATTATGTATGAGTGTAGTTTAAAGAACTGCGTAATGCTACACACTAAGGTTCAGATGTTTAATTACCGGCGCATCCTGCAAAGTAGCAGGGATGCGCCAGTAATTGTGCGCCACGCCACTATCACCCATGGTGCGCCGTATTTACAATGCGGCGCACCATGGGCCCAAAACGTCACCAAAGCGTTACGCATCTGTGCCCTGGGGTGCCCTATCTCCCCAATGCTGCGTCAAGCCGTACGCCTGCTTCAAGCAGGCGCAGGGTTTGAGTCATGCATCATTGTCGTTAAAGTGAATGATTGAAATCTTGTAGATTTCCCTCAGCCACTTTTAGGATGCTTTCCTGCGCAGGAACGCCCTCCCTTGAGCCGGAACGCCCCCTGATGGTGCAGGGCTTTACAACGTGATGCATCTCCCATATGCGTCACGTTGTTAATATACGCCACACCATTGCGCCTCTTTTGTGCTGCCGCTGCATCACAAAAGTCATGCAACAATGGAGCAAAAGAGCCGCAAAGGGCTTCTAAATCAGCCCCTACAGACTCAAGTCCAGTCCTTTCTTTGTACACATGGCGATAAGAAGAAATAGTGGTGGTGGATTGATAGTTTGAGTATTTTAATGACTGGTTAATGTAGTAGGAAACTTTAGTGTTGTCGCTGATCTGCAATCACGATGGACTTTGGCTGTCACTTCCCGTGCTGCGGACTGCTGCCTGCCAATCCTAGGCAAACCTTTTTAGTACTTTGTGTAGTGAGTTACATAAGAAGTTTACAATTTGACGGTCCGCAAATCAAGCAATACTAATAACGTAGTAGACCACATGAGATTGGTCAGTAATATATCCCGTTGAATAGTTGTCTATTTGCTATTTCGCCATAATATTTTGTTAGTTCTTTTGAAATGTTTGATTTGGTTGACAAATATCATCCATCTTTTCTGTTTTTCTTTCTTTCATGTTGTACATCAGCTTCCCCCAGGGGCAAGAGGAGGACACAGGAGGAGGAGGAGGGTGCTGTTGAGGATGCAGGCCAGGATCGGGCAGGCGAGGGCTCCTTTGCTGGCCCCAGTAAGTTTTAATTTTAATATAGAGTACCTATTTTTTCCCAGCGTTCCTCATTCGATTTTTTCTAAATCATCTTTGATATTCTTGTAGACTGGATCTAAATTCTTATCCTGCCTCCACTATGACTCTGTGTGGTATTACTAGATTATTCTTATTAGTCTGTCTGTGTAGCTAACTAAGATTGCACATTTGGCAATTCCATTGGACTCCGATTCTAGTCAGCAATAGCTCTATGCACAGAGTGCAGTCCTCTGGGATTGTCCATAAAGTCTTTTCAAGTCTTCTAAATGTTTATGCTTTGACACTTGCCAACAATAAAAAGGTGAATGACCACCAAGAAAGAATAAGATACTACTTTACTTTTGGTTTGGATAGGAGGACAATCCATTCTACTACTGTTGCAGGGACACATCTGCACAAACAGAACTATGGACACTAAATAATGCATTGCTTAGCTTATCAATTATAATAGGTGCTGTTAGACTTTCTACATACCTCAGTGATAACAGACTTTGTAGTTGAACCCCCAATCTCCTTACTGACTAGATAGTGTGGCAGAGTCATTTAGCTCCCAAAGCCACTTATGAATATGATTATTCCCAAGAAGAATCCCAATCAGATCTGAGATGAACTTGATGGATGGGATGAACGAAAAGCGAAAGAAGGGTGTAAGTAAGTGTGGAAGGGCGAGAAATGTAATGATGACTGGCAAAGAAGAATGATATGTGTTTGCTTGGTCCCCGAGGTGGCTGGGAAGGGAAGAATATGGTATGGTGCATGGCTGGGTGAATGATGAAGCAAGGATGGGTGGAAGGAGAACAGCCTGGGTGGGTGTAACAGAAACTGTATGTGTGCATATACTTTGAATGGATGGATGCCTGGATCATTCATGGTACTCTTAGATAGCATGGATAGACATGGACTCTTAGATAGCATATGTGTATCTAGAGAGAGTAGACGGTCACTGGATGAACTAAGTGTTACTTTGAAGAGCATGTAACACCGCACCGCACGTCCGTTCCAGTGAAGGAAAGGCAAGGAAAAGAAGTTGTAATTTTGTCCAAATACTACCATGAATAGTAGCAGTAGTTTGTATTGCAACTGCAAGCACAGCATATATCCGCTTATTACGATGGACACTCCCTACCTCTCTTAATAACTTTAGTTTAGTAGTAGTACGTCATTCATGTGTGGGTGTATCACTGTTCACTCAATAATAAGCAAAGCACCTAAAGTCATCCCATATGTCATCAAATACATCACATGTGAAGTGATAGATAATCAGATTATGTAGCTTCTTCATTTTCCTTTTCTAATACTCATTTGCACTGTAGGGTGAAAGCTAAATTAATTAAGCAGTAGCCCTTTTAACAGAGAATTCTCAGTGCCACCCGTAATAGAAAAGTAAGAGCTTCACCACCTGCATGTACTGGAGCGGTACAGTAACGCAAGTCTGTCTCACTCACCATGGTGTGCGTCTGTTTTTCTCGGGTGCAAGTTCACTGCGCTGGCATTATGCCGGCTTGCATAAGATAACGTACCAATTTTCCTAAACAAGAGAGAAGAATAAGAATAAGACTGGTGTACTGTCATAGTCGACTGTAATGGAAGTCCATAGTGCTCGTAGAATTTGTTCCTTAAACTCCCACTAATGTTAGAGCAAGGATGAAGAAGTTGGAGTTTACATAGATACTGTCCTCAATAGTTATGCACTGTGCTTTCAATTTGCTACTTGTACTGTGACAACTTTCTGCTCAATCATTTTGTGTTAATCTTAAGGAGCATTGGTTACAGACTATGTCTTTCTTTCTTCATGTAGTTGTTCCTTCCAAATCCAAGAGACCATCAAGGAGGAAGGAGCTGGCTCGAATGGCCCGGCAACGGAAGCTGGATGCCACTGTCGCTGAATATCGGCGGCTGGTGGCCCTGGAGGAGGAGGAGACGCAGTCTGGTACTACAATAACGTCCACTGGAACAGCTGCATCCTCCTCCGTGCGGGCTGCCAGCCAGCGTAGTGCTCCAGCGGTACGGAGCCGGGCTACCAAAGCTAAACGCCACCGCCGAGCAGCAAAGACAGCAGCTGCCCCCCACAGGATTTGCAAGGCACGCCGGCGCCGCTTATCCCTCAGACTGTCCTACCTGGAGCAGGAGGTCCTGAACTACAAGAACTTGGTGGAGGGCCTCCGCTTCGAACATGCCACCCTCCGCAAGGAGCATGATGCCCTGGCTGCTAAAGTCAACAGCACCCTGCCATAGTGTCCCTTGCCCCTTTTTTAGAGACTTTTGGGGGGTGGGAATTGGGAGTTGGGTTTTTTGGGGACTTTTGAAGGACAATCGTTGGGGTTAGGGAGGGTCTTGCAGGAGATTATTTTGTTAGGGCTATAAAAATATACTTTTTGAAACTTTATCTGACCATACCTGATTTTTAATGCTTTTGAGTCTGGTGGGTGGGGGTTTAACAGTAAGTTTGTTTTCCTGAATAGTCCTAGGACTTTAGTAGTACTACCGTCAATCTCTCGTCTCTCCTAATACTCCATTGTACTACCTCCAACCAAACGCTTATCTTACCTGTAATTTCTGTTTGAAAGTAGGGTTAGGCCCAGGGCTGGCTCCACGGGAAATGGCGATTAAGGTTGCAATCCAGGGCGGCTGAAATGTCCTCCTCATTGTGGTGGTACTAGTGGTGTGACACAGTGGCAGTTGCATGGCTATGGAAAAAAAGAAAATGAAACCTGGTTTGTCCTTACTGTAGCATTAAAACGGTACGATAGAGAATGTAGCAGGTGACAGTACACTAGACTACAACAGTGCCACAATGTAGCCTAACAAATGGTAAAGTATTTATAGTATAACTTGTACTTGTGTAGGATTTCTTTTACATTGGCTAATACTACAAGAAATAGTACTGAAGCTGAGTAAGTCTAGAATATATCCTCAGATTCCTTCACCAGCCTGTTGCTATGACCTTATCCTCCCCAGCAAGTGTGTGGAATTATTGATGTCATTTAGTCACACATCAAGCAAACCACACAACCCGGGGGAAGAGGGATAGGGTTTGTAAAATGGATAGGAATGGGGGTTTCTTTTTGGGTAGGTTTTGTTGAGAGAAGAAAAAAAAAAGCACAGCATGGACAAACAATAATTGAACATAAAGAAATTTTTGGGTACAAAGCTAACCATAAATCTTTTACGTGACATAAAGGAAGTGCATGCACTACTGAATGCATTGTTACAGAAAAGTAAGTAGTACTTTCGACAACCGTGAATGACAGAATGCAACAGTACAGGGCTACATTAAATTAGGTTTAAAAAATAGCCGAAGTAAAACCTATAGAATGGCTGTAGGGATCAATTTAAAAGCAGAGAGAGATCCAAGAAATGCAGTCTCACACACTCATTGAATAAAAGAATGGATACTGTATCTGTATTGTTGTAGTTGTCCTGTTGAATTTGGTAAGTATGTTGCATGCAGCAAACAATTCCTCTTATTAGCGGCACTCCTCCATTCCAGCTGACGCTTCGTCCATCAATGTTGGTGACCAGAAGACACCCTGTCCACTACCTGCCTGGCGGATGCTGAATTGCGGCTCGCTAATGTGAAGCCTGACTCCATCCTTTTTTCCCCATTGCAGACTGAAACCCGGCCTGTAATTATTGAACGAAAAACAGCACTGATAAATAAATATAAGGTATGTACGCTGTGTAGTGCAAAAAGTAACACTTTGATTTTCCTAATAGACAGTACAACATTTTTGAAAGTGCATACTCTGTCTGAGTCACCTTTTCAAGGATAAATAAGTATGGGCAAATTAATTTAGCTGGTCTTTCCCCTCAAGCTAGGTGTACTGTAAACTGTGTTTTAGAACAAAATTAGACCTTCCCAGCAGTGCTTCCACCCAGACACTTACTAAAGCCAGTTGCAAAAATGTAGAAGACCCCCAATCAGATCTCAAAAAACGAGGCCTAGCAGAAAACTGGTGACAAAACGTACTTCGAAAGTAAAAGTAGGCCCAAATACCCCCTTACCCACCGTGGATTGTATTCAAACCACTTGCAAGCAAGCTAAAGTATCCATAGCCAGCATCGCTCCAAGACCCGAAAACCCCCCCACCCAAACACATACAATAGAAATACTGCTAACCCTAACGAGCCCTAAGTTAAGAATAGTGGCAGAGGCTTTCTTTAACTATGCCAAATCCCCCCTTTCCTACCATGGATTTTCTTCAAACGACTTGCAACCAAAATTACACATTCTCATGAGTGCTCTAAGACCCCAGAACTCAGTTGCAAAAATCTAGAACACCCCAAAACACATGCAATCCTGCTGCTAGGGCTAACCCTAACGAACCCTAAGTTACAGAAAGTGCCAAAAGGCTTTTCCTTATGGATTTTGTCCCAACCACATCTATCCGGTATTAGACCTTCCCAGGAATGCCCCAAGACCCGCCAACCCACCCGCCAAAAAGCACAACACCCCCAAACAGCCCAAAAGCCAAATCTCATACTTACAATATTTCTCGGCCTTCAGTCCAAACGCACTGTGTAGCTAGGCCATAACTCCAGTTTACCACCACGGATTTCCTGAAAAGCAAATGCAATCAAGATTAGAGTGTCCCAGCAGTGCTCCCAGACCCCAAAACTCACCCACAAACAGCCGGAACCCCCCAAAGAACTCCTCAAAGGCAAGCAAGTCCGCAAAAACACAAAAAAAATTCTGCCTCCAATTTGGTCCAAACCACTTTTATCCAGTATTAGAGCTTCCCAGCAATGGCCCCAGAGCCGTCAACCCAGGAGAAAACGAGTAGAAGACCCCCAAACAGCCAAAGAGCAAAAGTACAAAAATGGGGACTTTTTTGCCAATTTCCCAAATCACTCCGCACGCGCTATGCAGCTAGGCCCTAACTCCCCTCTGCCACCATGGATTTGCTTCAAACCTCTTGAAAAGTAAAGTATCCATAGCCAGCAGTGCTCCCAGATCCCCGAAACCCACCCACAAACACCAGGAAGCCCCCCAAACAGGCCCCCGAAAACGCTACATTGAGCAAAATGTCAGAAATAGCACACAAAAAAATCAGCGTGGATTTTGTCCCAACCACTTCTATCCGGTATTAGACCTTCCCAGGAATGCCCCTAGACCCGCCAACCCACCCGCCAAAAAGCACAACACCCCCAAATAGCCCAAAAGCAAAATCTCATACTTACAATATTTCATGGCCTTCGGTCCAAACGCGCTGTGTAGGTAGGCTATAACTCCAGTTTCCCACCACGGATTTCCTGAAAAGCAAATGCAATCAAGATTAGAGTGTCCCAGCAGTGCTCCCAGACCCCAAAACCCACCCACAAACACCAGGAAGCCCTCTAAACAGGCCCCCGAAAACGCTACATTGAGCAAAATGTCAGAAATAGCAACAACAAAAAATCAGCGTGGATTTTGTCCCAACCACTTCTATACAGTATTAGACCTTCCCAGGAATGCCCCAAGACCCGCCAACCCACCCGCCAAAAAGAACAACACTCCCAAAAAGCCCAAAAGCAAAATCTCATACTTACAATATTTCTCGGCCTTCGGTCCAAACGCGCTGTGTAGCTAGGCCATAACTCCAGTTTACCACCATGGATTTCCTGAAAAGCAAATGCAATCAAGATTAGAGTGTCCCAGCAGTGCTCCCAGACCCCAAAACCCACCCACAAACACCAGGAAGCCCCCCAAACAGGCCCCCGAAAACGCTACATTGAGCAAAATGTCAGAAATAGCAACAAAAAAAATCAGCGTGGATTTTGTCCCAACCACTTCTATCTATTAGACCTTCCCAGGAATGCCCCAAGACCCGCCAACCCACCCACCAAAAAGCACAACACCCCCAAACAGCCCAAAAGCAAAATCTCATACTTACAATATTTCTCGGCCTTCGGTCCAAACGCGCTGTGTAGCTAGGCCATAACTCCGGTTTACCACCACGGATTTCCTGAAAAGCAAATGCAATCAAGATTAGAGTGTCCCAGCAGTGCTCCCAGACCCCAACACTCACCCACAAACAGCCGGAACCCCCCCAAAGAGCACCTCAAAGGCAAGCAATTCAGCAAAAACACAAAAACAATTCCGCCTCTGATTTGGTCCAAACCACTTTTATCCGGTATTGGAGCTTCCCAGCAACGGCCCCAGAGCCGTCAACTCACCTGCAAAGAAGTAGAACACCCCCACAAGTGCTGAGTCTTTCTTCAGTGGGCGTGATCCAGCCCTCTGCTTTGATGGAAATAGGAGTCTGGAGGAGGAGGATAGAGGATCATGTTCTTCTGAACTTGTGAACCTGAGGAATGCAGACTGCGGCACCTTCAAATCAATAAGCAAACAAGTAAAGACATTTCTGCTGATGGGCTTGTTTTTGTGATTAGGTGATTAAAGTTTGAATTATATTAACTGTGCACAACAAAGAAAGACAGACACACAGGAATGAAAGTGAATGAGGACGAAAAAGAAAGTTATTGATTCATTGTCTCATTTTCAGGCCTCGGTGTTAAGGTCCAGGAATAAGAATAAGGCTTCGTCATCATACTCTGCGAATTCAGGCAGGGTGAGCTCAGTGTCACCTGACAGAGTAGAAATTCCCTCATCTACGTTGCTGTCCACCTCGTCTTCATCCGGCGCGCTTTCACGTACTCTGTAATCTGGTGGTATGAGGTACTGATTCATCTTGATCATTGTTAACCTCTCCACATTTTTGGGCGAGAGGCGGCTCTGTTTGGGAGTTACAATGGCACCAGCAGCACTGAAAACACGTTCAAAAGACTCGCTTGCGAGTGGGCAAGACAAGTAGTTTAAAGCCAGGTTGGAGAGCTGTGGCCACAATTCTTTTTTCCCATGCCAATACGCCAATGGGTCAGCATTAACATAGACCTCTGTTGAGTCATTCAGATAGTCCTTCACCATCGACTCAAGGTCCTCCTCCAAGGTTCCTCCACTTTGCTTAGCTGTTGCTGTGACCTTTTGAGAACCAAACCCAAGCCGAGCTAGCCAATCCTCTTCAGCCTCCAATGTTTCTGTTGTGTCTGGGGCAGATGATCCGGTTTCCGGTGTCTTTAACGGCTGAGAGGTCACTTGTGCCACAGCCACAGGTGCAGAAGTGGATTGTTATAACTGGGTATGGCCTGCTGATGCTGATGTACTGCCTTTTCCTTCAATTTTCTGCCGTTCTCTTTCAAACCTCTTGGCTGACAAGGCTAGCCAACGTTTGTACTTTGGAACATGTTCATCATCAAAAGGAAAGAATGCTCGGCCTGCCAGCGCCTTTTTGTAGCGTGGATCCAGAATAGTAGCACAAATGTAATGCTGGTCTGAGTGGATCATTTTAAGACGTTCATCTTGTAGGCGCTCTAATAATTTCTCCGCCAAAACAAAAGGGTCTTTGTTTTTTTCATCTTTTTGAAACACAGAACACACCTCCTTCAGTTGGTGCTCCAGCATGTACAACAATGGGATAGCTTTTCCCAAATTACAGTCCTCCTTGCTGACTGCACGCGTGAAGACCTCAAAAGGACGAAGCATGCGTGTCAGGCTTTTAACTATGTCCCATTGCGCCGCACCCATCCTCAGGTCCTTCTGAGCTGTACCCTGTGTTAAGAAATAGTGATCGAGTACCGTATACTGCTCATACAGACGCTCAAGCATGTAGAAGGTTGAGTTCCAACGTGTTGCCACCTCCTGGATGAGTGCTTTCACTGGCATTCGACGTTGATGTAGCAGGCTCCTCAGATACTTCCGGGCCTTAAAAGAATGGCTGAAATAGTTGCACATTTTTCGGCAGGTCTCCACTACCTCGTACGCTGGACTGTCTTTATCACTCAAGAATTTTTTGACAACCAGGTTTATACAGTGCGCCAAACACGGCACTCTGAAATACTGACCCAGCTCCATGGCCTTAACTACATTGGCGCCATTATCCGTGGAAACATAACCAATCTGGCGTTTTTTTGGGGACAGCCAGTCAAGGACCTTTGTGTTAAACTCATCCAAAATGTTTTGTGCTGGGTGACGTTTCTCCAAACCAAACATGGCTAGTGTTGCATGTTTCCGAGCAGCTTTAAAAACTTGGTCCGGGTCAACACCTGCGTTTGATTTGCTTTAACCCCTGAAAAAGGGACCCAGTGTGCAGTGATGCACATGTAATCAGCGCCTGCGCCACTGGTCCACATGTCTGTTGTCAGATGTATAGTGTGAACAGCACTCTTCTGCAAAGCTGCCCCAATCACCTCCAGCACATCTTCATGTAGTGCTGGAACCGCAACTCTGGCAAAATAGAACCGGCTAGGAACCTTCCATTTAGGGCAGAGCGCTGCCACTAATTCTAGAAAACCAACCCCTTCTACAAAAGAAAAAGGGAGAAGGTCCAGAGCTAGCATTTTAGCCAGCTTAGTGTTATACAGACGCGTCAGTGGGTGGTTGCGTTCATATTGCGCTTCTGTAAACAACATCTTTTTAATATTGCCCTGGACCAAGCATTTACGGGATGATGATGATGATATCTTCGACCCAGTTACGCTCGCTGATGAACTTTTTCGCATTGGTGTTTCACTCTCTCCCACACTCTTAGTGTGGCTTACATGGGGTGTGCTGCTGACAGGGGTACTGGGTGTAAGTGAAGTGTTTGACACGTCTTCTTCCTCCTCGTCATCATCAGATGAAACAGCAATACGTGCAATTCGGGCTTCCTTGATCGCCTGTAGGTGCGCAAACCATTTGACAGCGTGCCTTCTTTCAAGATGACCTCTCTGGCCTCCGGTACCATAGTTTGAACCAAACTTACCACGACTAACTGCCAACTTACAAATGCTACAAATGGCAAAGTTTTCCTTTTTTGAGCAAACACTAAAGAAGTCCCAAACTGCAGGCTTGAAATGTCTTTGGGGGCCGGAGGAGGTGGCGATACTGCTGGTGGTGGTCCTGCTGCTAATGCCAGATGAAGTGGAGGATGTGGATTGACGAACTTCAGTACGTTTTGCACTTTCACCACCACTACTTGAGGTCGAGGTGGATGGAGGTCCCTTCTGGCGACTAAGAAATATGGAAGCGGTAGGTGTTGGTGTACTAGTTAACTCCAATGATTGTGGTGTTTCTTCCATTGCCTCCTCGTCGACAACATCATCACGCTCAGCAGCTTCTCGGGCTAGGGTCAAAATGTCTTTTTGCTGCATGCCCGCTGGGGCTGCAGTGACCTTTATGATGACTGCGTCGTCGTCGTGAGAGTCTTCATCAGCAGGAGTATCCGCCACTTCATGTTGAGCCTCATCACTCTCCATAACTATGAGTTTTTCGACGACCTTCCTTTTACGCTTAAGTACCTTTGTCAGATCATGGTGTGCCTCACTCTCAGACGGCAGTGGTGCTGGTTCCCAATCATCAGAAGGAGGTGGGCTTGAAGAAGATGTAGACACCAACCTTGATCTTTTCCTTGCTAGGGATGTGGAAGACAATGAATGATCATCAGGAGGAGTGGCTTCCAATGATACCTCAGCTTGATTGTTGATTTCCTGAAGTGCCCCTACTTCGGGAGGAACAACTATTGTGGGCACTTGTGACCCTCCATGCACCTCTGCTTGCGCATCTCCTTGCGCTGCCTCTCCTTCCACATGTACTTGGGCTTGTACTTGCACATGTGGTTGTTGTTGCGGCTGTGGTTGTTCAACACTTGTCAGATGAGTTACAACAGCCTGTGTTGATTCAGGGACATTGCTGCTACTTTCTTGCGATGAGCCAACATCACTGGTCGATGGTGATTGAAGAAGTACACTGACTGCCTCTGCAGCACTCAAGGGCATGGACTTAAGTTGGCGTGGAGGTGGTGGTGGAGGCACTGAGCCCAATGGAGCGGGGTGCTGCTCCCAGCTTGGTCCCCAGCAGATCCCGCTGCTGCTGCAGGCGTACTTTTTTTTTTACTCCCAAAAAACGAGGCGGCCGGCACACCAGCCTCCTTGGTAACTTGCTTCTTCTGCTCCTTACTGGCAACTTTCTTGCTAGAGGAGCTACGGAGAACTTTTTTTGGGACCATCTTCTTCAGAGCAGGTCAGAACAGCAGGCCGCAGTTGCACGAGTTGCAGAGTTGTCTGTGGCCAGACGTGACGTCGCGTGACGTTATGCTGCACACACACACCGCTGCAGGACTTCTTCCTAGCACTGGTGGTTCTCTTGAGTCTTGTGCACCTAAAAGCAATGGAAGACAGAGCAACATCAAGTCAGTTATACACCGCAAAAAAATCGAAAAAAACCCAGAAAAATCAGCACAATCCCATGCCCTCCATGATGTTTAAATTCAAGACACCCCACAGAAAGACTAGGCCCATGCAACACTCACTAGTCACTACCCCTGGTGAAATGGCCACAACAACAGGCCAAAAAAACGAAAATCACAGAAAAATCAGCACAATCCCAAGCCATCCAGCCCTTCCATGATGTTTAAATTCAAGACAACCCACAGAAAGACTAGGCCCATGCACCACTCACTACACCTGGGCATAAAGGTTGAAAACTAGAAAAAATGTTGCAGGCCTAACAACACTGCCTGCATTCAAAATGGCCCCCTCCCTCCCAGCACATGGCCAGGGCCTGTAGCAGCACTCAAAATGGCCCCCACCCACATGGCCTGTCCCCATGAACACCCCAAAAACACGAAAATCACAGAAAAATCAGCACAATCCCAAGCCATCCAGCCCCTCCATGATGTTTAAATTCAAGACAACCCACAGAAAGACTAGGCCCATGCACCACTCACTACCCCTGGGCATAAAGGTTGAAAACTATGCAAAATGGTTGCAGGCCTAACAACACTGCCTGCATTCAAAATGGCCCCCTCCCTCCCAGCACATGGCCAGGGCCTGTAGCAGCACTCAAAATGGCCCCCACCCACATGGCCTGTCCCCATGAACACCCCAAAAAATCGAAAAACACAGAAAAATCTGCACAATCCCAAGCCATCCAGCCCCTCCATGATGTTTAAATTCAAGACAACCCCACAGAAAGACTAGGCCCATGCACCACTCACTACCCCTGGTGAAAAGGCCACAACAGGCCAAAAAAACGAATATCACAGAAAAATCAACACAATCCCAAGCCATCCAGCCCCTCCATGGTGTTTAAATTCAAGACAACCCACAGAAAGACTAGGCCCATGCACCACTCACTACCCCTAGGCATAATGGATGAAATCTAGGCATAATGGGTGCAGGCCTGAGAACACTGCCTGCATTCAAAATGGCCCCCTCCCTCCCAGCACATGGCCAGGGCCTGTAGCAGCACTCAAAATGGCCCCCACCCACATGGCCTGTCCACATGAACACCCCAAAAAATCGAAAAACACAGAAAAATCAGCACAATCCCAAGCCATCCAGCCCCTCCATGATGTTTAAATTCAATACAACCCACAGAAAGACTAGGCCCATGCACCACTCACTACCCCTGGTGAAAAGGCCACAACAGGCCAAAAAAACGAAAATAACAGAAAAATAAGCACAATCCCAAGCCATCCAGCCCCTGCATGATGTTTAAATTCAAGACAACCCATAGAAAGGCTAGGCCCATGCACCACTCACTACCCCTGGGCATAGTGGATGAAAGCTAGGCAAAATGGGTGCAGGCCTGAGAATACTGCCTGCATTCAAAATGGCCCCCTCCCTCCCAGCACATGGCCAGGGCCTGTAGCAGCACTCAAAATGGCCCCCACCCACATGGCCTGTCCCCATGAACACCCCAAAAAATAGAAAAACACAGAAAAATCAGCACAATCCCAAGCCATCCAGCCCCTCCATGATGTTTAAATTCAAGAAAACCCACAGAAAGACTAGGCCCATGCAACACTCACTACCCCTGGTGAAAAGGCCACAACAGGCCAAAAAAACGAAAATCGCAGAAAAATCTGCACAATCCCAAGCCATCCAGCCCCTCCATGATGTTTAAATTCAAAACACCCCACAGAAAGACTCAGTGCACCCACCACTGAGTACCCCTGGGCAAAAGGCCCCAAAACAGCCCAAAAATCGAAAATTCCAAAATTGTAGTTGCAGCAACTGTAATGCCCCAAACAAACTTACTTGTGAAATTTCTAATCCAAAAGTGATCCAAAGAAAGTCAAAAAGGCCTCAAATCCAAATATCCAGCAGCATCCACAAAAAGTAATCCTTCCAGCTCCAGATCCAAATGAAAAGTGACCAGGAGATGGACAAAGCACTGGGAGGAGCCTGCTGGACAGGAACAGGAAGTTGAAGACTGTGGGGCACTTCCTTCCTCCCACCCCCCACTCCCCAAAATGGACTCCTCGCAAAAAAAGTGCAGGCAAATGTCAACCTGAGGAGTTATTCAGATAAAAATCATCATTTCCAGAAGGTTTATGCTGCTTGCTGGTGGATTTCTTGTGCCGAATTGCAAATTATGTATTTTCGCGAGTGCGAGATTGTTGCTGCTCGCCGCATCTACAAGCTCGCAATTGCGAAGTACCGCGATACGTGATCACGGCGTACTCGCGTTGACAAACTCTCGCTGTGCAAGTTGGCAAGCCGTGATTAAGTAATCGCGCTCGCCAAATTCCAGCGGGATCCCGCAGCAAGATCCAAAATGGCGCAGCACTCGCAAAATATCAAGAAAAACAACTCGGCAAATGCTGAATGACGGTAAGTAAACGCCACGCGCCACAAATTTGTATCACCAAGAAAAAAAAATCTGCTGCGTGCGAATTTGTGGATTTTCGGTAAATTCGTGAGCGTACGCGGATTGCGAATTTACCGAAAATCCGCAAAATCCGCGAGCGTAACTGATTTTCCGCCCATGCTTAGTCCTAGCACCTCATCTATTGGCAGAGGTCCTAGTACCTCAAGGAGTGAGGGAGGTCTTCGCACCTCAAGTGGCTTGGGTGCCCTTGGCGGCACAAAAAATAATGGTGCCCGAAGCGACACACATTTTAGAAATGCTCACTATGATGACGATTGTACCTCAGATGAATCTGAGTTTCTAGACGAATATGTACTAGATCTTCATGACCAAGACCATGATTTTGGGGATGGTCTAGATAATACCAATTCATCCAGTAAAGATGTGATATGTAACCCTTTGGGTGAGGAGATGCATTCTCCTCAAAACTTAAAACATCCACGAAGCTCTGAGTGGTACCCTCAAGAACATGTTTCCAAGTTTGTTAAAAAATGTATTAGATATCCCTTGGAGAGGGAAACTCATAACATCTTGAGAGCAGAATGTTCTAGACCCTCGGGTGGTGATAAGACCTGTTACACCCCAAATCTTGATCCTGACTTGATCAAATTTCTTTTCAAATTGGGACGTGACCCCAGGAAGGGTATGGAGAAATCCTTTAAAACTTGTCAGGATTATCTTCTCGATGTCCTTGGCCCTCTCACGAGAATCCTCGACCCTGCTGAGGAGTCCCATTTGGAAGGGACTCACCTGTATACTGAGCTGATAAGGGGATGGAGCCAAAGGGCTATTATTCTTTTGGGAAATGCCAATACAAGCATTAATGCTGAAAGGCGTAGAGTGGTTCTCACTCGTATTAACCCTAAACTCGCCGACCTTGCTGATAAGGAACCTACTAATAATCAGAAAGGACTTCTCTTTGGCGAAGATTTAATAAAATCCCTCGGCAAGTATGTTTCGACATTTACTGCCTTAGACAGAGCGCAACAAAACATGCGCAAGGTTTTCAATACTGGAAACGGTCTTTTTGGAAGGGCCGGAAGACGAGGCCAACCTTCCGGCCGTTTTTCTCAGAGGCCCAATTTTAGATCACGTGAAGGTGGCAGAGGCTACCCACAATACCAACAATATCAACAATATCAATATACGACTCCGCAATTCTACCCTCAAACGGCAGAGGACAGCGTGGCAGAGGATTCAAAACACGTGGGTCTAATACCCAAACCAACCCCTCAGGTGAGTGTTTCCCCTCTACCTTCTCTTTCTTTCCCCTCAAAGGTGGTCGGGAGACTGAAGTATTTCCTAAAAAGTTGGGAAGCCATTACTCAGGATACTTGGGTTCTAAACACTGTAAAGGGTTTTACGATAGATTTCGGTCAGGAACCTATTCAGCTTTCTCTTCCAAAATGTATTCCCATGTCCCAGGTACAACAAGCCATAATAGAAGAAGAAATCTCTTCAATGATTCAGAAAGGTGCAATTTTGGAAGTCCCTATGGATCTCATAGGTTTTGTGAGCAACCTTTTTTTGGTCAAAAAGAAAGACAAGGGTTGGAGGCCGGTTATAAACCTTCGTCAAGTAAACAGATTCATTTCCTACAGGCATTTCAAAATGGAGGGTATTCACCTCCTGAGAGATCTGCTCCTAGAAGGGGACTGGTTGGCCAAACTGGACCTCAAGGACGCCTATTTTACTATCCCCATGGCCAAGGTTCATCAACGTTTTCTCCAATTTCTTTGGAAAGGTCGATTGTACCAATTTCAAGCTCTACCATTTGGTCTCTCTTCCACACCATGGTGCTTCACAAAAGTGATGAGAGCCGTTGTTCCCCACCTAAGATCAAGGGGTGTTCGTCTAATTATCTACCTAGACGATATTCTAATTATGGCGCAAGAAAAGTCACACTTAATTCGAGACCTGGATTTTACGATGAAACTCATAGAAAGTCTAGGTTTCATCATAAACAAGTAGAATTCTCACTTGACTCCCTCAAAATCCTTGGAGTTTCTGGGCTTCACGGTCGATACCACTGGTTGTCTCCTCCTTCTTCCTTCAAAGAAAATCTCGAAAATAAAGAAGCAAATAAAACATGCTCTAAGCAGACAGTCTCTCTCCCTCAGGGACTTAGCCAGGTTACTAGGTCTCCTCTCATCTTCAATTCAAGTAATTTTTCCAGGGCCACTCAATTATCGGGCTCTTCAGAGACTCAAAGCGAGAGCCCTGAGGTCAGGCCTTTGGTACGGAGATCAGATTTCTCTGGACTCAGACTCTCGTTCAGAATTGATTTGGTGGCTAAACAATCTAGAGGCTTGGAACGGCAAGGCCATTTTTGGCTCTTCTCCAGAATTTGTACTGGAATCGGACGCCAGCCTTCACGGCTGGGGTGCTTGCCTCTCGAATGTAAACACTGGAGGACTTTGGTCTAAGGAGGAATCTCTCCGTCACATAAACTATCTGGAGCTGACGGCCCGACTTTATGCTCTTATGAGCTTCAAGGATTCGCTTCAAGGAAGGTCTGTCCTTTTGAAAATGGACAACATGTCGGCAGTGGCTTATATCAATCGTCTAGGAGGCACAAGGTCTGCGGACCTCTCGGATCTAGTGAAGAAACTTTGGATGTTTTGCCTGGATCACAAGATTGCTCTAAAAGCAGAATACCTTCAGGGCGCTGCCAACTCATCCGCGGATTGGAACTCCAGGTTCCTTGTGGATTTCAGCGATTGGAAGCTGAACCCTCATGTCTTCAGGACCTTAAACCACATTTGGGGCCCTCTAGAGGTGGATCTCTTTGCAAGCAGACTCACCTCCCAACTTCCAGATTATTTCAGCTGGATGCCCGACCCGGGTTCTCGAGCATTCAACTCCTTCCTCCAGTCCTGGAGGGATGTCCGGGGATATGCCTTTTCCCCCTTTGCAATGATTCAGAGAGTGCTTCAGAAGGTGAGACAAGAACAATGTCTCCCCACTTTGATAACTCCCTTCTGGCCCTCCCAAGCCTGGTTTCCAACTGCGCTGGAACTAACTTGCAGCATTCCTTTTTTAATCCCGTCTCTGGAGGATCTTCTCACAGATTCAGACGGTCGAATTCATCCCCTTATTCTCAATCAGACTTTATCCCTTCTTGCCTGGAAGGTGTCAGGAGATCTAACGAAATCTCAGGACTTTCGGACACAGCTTCAGTTCTCCTCAGGGAGTCTTGGGCACCAAGCACACATTACAGATGCAATAGAATCTGGAAACTTTGGGTTCGTTGGTGCCTGGAAAGGGACCTGGATCCCTTGGAGGCTCCTATCATTGACGTGACTAATTTTCTAGTCGAACAATTTGAAAGGGGACTTAGTTATAGATCCATTAATTGCTTTAGGTCAGCAATTTCTGCGGGATATACCCTCGTTAATGGTAAAACCATTGGAAAAAATGTTATCATTTGTAGGGTTATGAAGAGTATTCGTCTCAAAAGACCCCCTAGACCCAAGTATGACATACTTTGGGATGTTAATTTGATTCTTCGTCTCTTTAGTAATTGGCCTTCTAATTCTCTCCTCAACAGGAAGTATCTTTCTATTAAACTCTCTACTCTTTCATGCCTAGTTTCTTGCAGAAGATCCTCAGATATCCGTTCTCTGGATTTTTCCTAACGTTCTTACAATGTTTTTGGCGTTAAATTTGATATTCATAGTCATACTAAAACCATGTCTGACTCCATTTTTTACCCACGATTCGATCTTCATCCTAAACTCTGTGCTGTCGAGTGCATGAAAGAATATGACCTTAGAATGTCTGGACTCCGTCCAGTTGGTGTTAATCAATTGATTATCTCTTTTGTTAAACCTCATAAGGGTATTAGTTCCCCTTCTATTGCTAGATGGATTAAAATCACTATGAAGCTAACCGGAGTTGATTTGTCAATATTTCAGGCTCATTCCCTAAGAAGTGCTATGGATAGCTAGTCTGGAGGTAAGTTGGATGATATTTTGAAAGCTGCTGATTGGTCCAATGCAGGTACCTTCGCTCGTCATTATTGTAAACCCATCCAACACATGTCTGATGCTGTTTTAGGAAGCTTCCAACATGCATAATGTAGCCTCCGGTCTTGTGATGAAATTGCGATTCTCATATTTACATGACTAAGAGAATCTGGATTTCATTAAAGACTCGGAGGCTGACATTATCCCTCCCTCCCTCCTCCGGAGGCATTCCAATTAATATTAGTACTTTGTATAATATATTATAATGCAATGTTTACTTTGATTTATGACCTTTGAATTTGTTTTTTTCTCTCGACACGTCTCTTGAGATTTTTTGGTTTAATTCCTTTGTCTTTTTTCAGATAACGCCTGATCTGGACTGTGCCCTTTTCAAGCCTACGTCCTGCCTGACTTCTTCTTTTTCGACTTTCTTCAGTCAAGTTTCAAGTTATGCGGTTTTCCGAAGTTTGATTCATCTCCACTTCAACATTTGAACTTTGAACTTTATCTTCTTTGATGTCCTCATTTAAAAGAGGCTGTGTGTTTTTGGCTCATGTCTTTTAGCTGTTGCCTTTGTTCCATTTGGAACTTTCTATTGTGATGCGGCTGCTGGGATCTGCATTAAAGTTGTATGCATAATGTCAGCCTCTGAGTCTTTAATGAAATCCAGATTCTCTTAGTCATGTAAATATGAGAATCGCAATTTCCTATA